>NC_057801.1:353249275-353256822 GCF_018294505.1 Triticum aestivum
GATGAACAGGACCCCGTGGTGTGGAGGGCTGGATGAACAGTAGATGGTGGAGCGGTGGCCGTGGAGGGGTGGTTGAACAGGACCCCGTGGTGTGGAGGGCTGGATGAACAGTAGATGGTGGAGGGATGGATGAACAGTAGACGTTGGAGGGGTGGTTGAACAGTAGCCGATGGAGTAGCGCGCGGTGGAGGCTGGATGAACAGGAGCCCATGGAGGCTGGAGGAGGTCGACGGTAGCCCGTGGAGGCTGGAGGAGGTCGACGGTGGAGATGAACAGTATCCCGTGGAGTCCCGTTTTGCGGTACGCCACACCCCTCCCCCCCGTTCCGACCGTAGAGCTCCAACACAAGTACGTTTCGTCCGTTTTGCGGTACGCCACACCCCTCCCGATCAACAGGACTCCCGTTTCAACCGTAGGAGGTCCGTTTCCTCCGTTTTGCAGTACGCCACACCCCTCCTGATCAACAGGACCCCCGTTTCGACCGTAGGAGGTCCATTTCCTCCGTTTTGCGGTATGCCAGACCCCTGCCGATGAACAGGATCCCGTTTCGAACATGGCCGGTCGAACAAAAGGCCGTTTTCTCTGTTGTGCGGTACGCTAGGCCTCATTTCCATCGCCTGTTTCGTCCAAGCCCTCCCGATGAACACGACCACGCATTCCGTCCCGACCCAGCCGGTTTGGCTCCCCATGAACCCGACGACGACGATGTTTCTCTGTTCTGACCCAGCCATGTACACGAGCCCTCGCCGTACGTATGCGCGAGTAGGTGTTTGAGACCCCGCCCGTATGTACACATACGTGGCCGTATTTTCTTTCTTGCACCTTGGCCGCTGTACGTACGTGTACATGCTACGTGCGCGCCTCCACTACGACACGTGCGCGCCTCTACAACGACCAGTATGTATGTACACGTTCGCGACCAGAATGACAACGCTATGTACGCTTCGACCAGGTGGGTCCCGACTATCAGGCACTTCCTTGCCTGCGAAGATGTAGCTGGTGGGTCCCAGCAGTCAGGGGGCGAATCGGTTTTTTTTTGACGCACTTCCTTGCATGCAAAGATGTAATTGGTGGGTCCCAGCAGACAGGGGGAAAGGTTTTTTTGCTAAATACGGTGGCCCGTCCGGTGGTCCCTGCTGTCAGGTGGAGGAATAATTATTTTGCACGTAATAAGGAGGCACTTCCTTGCTGCGGCCGTGGACCCAACTGTCAGCCTCTCCACACACAGTACTCTTCTGATGGAAGTCGGTCGTTGACCACATTGACCACGCCGCGCTGAGAGCACCACGGCGGTGGACGACGGTGAGGCCTAGGAAGGGGACGACGCGGAGTCGGGGAAGGCGCGGCAGTGGATGCCCACGCGGAGGGGAGTACGACTATACGAGGGTTTACTGGTTCGTTTGCCATCGTCGGAGAATAACAGCAGGTGTGGGTGAGTAGAGGGATGGCTAGGCCAGCGATGGGAGTACGGTGGGGCGGTGAGGCCTGCGTGGCAGCACAGCCGGTCGCGGGGAGCAGGGAGCAAGCAGTCCCGCCGGCGCTTGTTTGAGCGGCTGGAGCAGGAAGAGCAGAGATTGAAGAAGCACGATGGCCGTTGGATGGACATCCAACCTTCACTGCTTGTGCATCAACCTTTTTTTAGGAAAGCCTCAAATTTGTGGAAAACAGCATACAGCCCATCTGCCATTATTTCTAATAATTTACAGCCCATTTGCTAATTCTTAAGGTTTTTTTGGAGCCCATATTCTTTTGTTAGCATTACAGCCCATATTGTGGCCACGGTTAAAAAATTATACGAAATTTTGCATATTTCGATGCGGTCCAAACTGTTTTTAATCCCGAAATTTCGACTCACATTCAAACTGATTTTAAAAATAAATGTATTTCAATATAAAATCCAACAAATTCTCCACGCATAAAAATTAATGTAATTTAAAATCTTGAAATGAAAAAAAAATTGAAACTAATTGCCGGTTTGTTGTATTTTAAAAATGTACATCCCATTTCTCATTACTGATGGGCCATTTTCTCGGCCAGTCGAATGAAAGCTCTCCTCGTCTTGAAAGATTTGCAGCCCAACAGGCCTGACAAAGTGACTTACTTGGCAAATCACAAAAAAACTGGGTTGTGACCGTGGACCCAGCTGTCAGCCTCTCCACATACAGTACTCTTCCGATGGAAGTCGTTCCTTGACCACGTTGACCACGCCGCACGGAGAGCACCACGGCGGTGGACGACGGCGAGGCCTAGGAAGGGGACAACGCGGAGCCGGGGAAGATGCGGCAGTGGAAGCCCGCGCGAAGAGGAGTACGGGGGTTCACTGGTTCGGCTGCGGCGTGAGGCTGTCGTCGCCGCAGGGCCTGGCCAGCGGTGGGAATAGTAGGGGGCGGTGAGGCCTCCGCGGCAGCACAGCCGGCCATGGGAGGCAGGAGCATGCGGCACGACCGGCGTGCTTTGGGCGGCTGGAGCAAGAAGACCATAGGTTGAAGAAGCACTACGGCCGTTGGATGGACATCGTACGGTCACTGGAGCTAGAATCGTTCATATTGACTAAGTTGAGAAAGCCTTTCGTCCCCGTCAACTTAGTAGGCCCACAAGTGGGTCCCAGCTAGCCGGGGGAGTATTCATATTTTTGTGCGTAATAAGGACGCACTTCCGGTGGGCCCGAGATGACAGCGGGGGAAACGTTTTTTCGCGAAATAGGGTGGCCCGTCCGGTGGGTCCCAGCAGTCAGGGGGAAATGATTTTTTTTGCAAAATACTGGTGGCCTGTCCGGTGGGTCCCCGCTGTCAAGTGGAGTAACAATTATTTTCCGTGTAATAAGGAGGCACTTCCTTGCGGCTGCCGTGGACCTAGCTGTCAGCCTCTCCACGTACAGTACTCTTCCGATGAAAGTCGGTCGTTGACCACATTGACCACGCCGCGCCGAGAGCACCACGGGGTGGACGATGGCGAGGCCTAGGAAGGGGACGACGCGGAGCCGGGCCAGGGGAGGCAGGAGCAGGCGGTAGCACAGCCGACCAAGGGAGGCAGGAGCAGGCGGCACGACTGGCGCTGCTTTGGGCAGCTGGAGCAAGAAGACCAAAGGTTGAAGAAGCACTATGGCCGTTGGATGGACAACATACGGTCACTGGAGTATTGACTAAGTTGACAAAGCCTTCCGTCCCCGTCAACTTAGTAGGCCCACAAGTCAGCCCAACAATATGTTGGGTCCCAGCTAGCAGGGGGTATTCATTTTTTTGGGCGTAATAAGGAGGCACTTCCTTGCGTGCGAAGATATAGCTGGTGGGTCCGACTTGTCAGCGGGGGGGACGTTTTTTTCACGAAATACAGAGGCCCTTCCTGTGGGTCCTAGGCATCAGGTGGAGGAATCATTATTTTGCGCGTAATAAGGAGGCATTTCCTTGCGTGCGGCCGTGTACACAGCTGTCAGCCTCTCCACGTGCAGTCCACTTCCGATGGATGTCGTTCATTGACCACGTTGACCAGGCCGCGCCGAGAGCACCAGGGCGGTGACGACGGCGAGGCCTAGGAAGGGAACGACACGGAGCCAGAGAATACTCGGCAGTTGTTTCCCACGTGGAGGAGTACGAGGGTTTACCGGTTCGTCTGCCATCACCGGAGAATAACAACATGTGTGGGTGAGTAGAGGGATGGTTAGGCCAGCGATGGGAGTACGGTGGGCCGTGAGGCCTGCGTGGTAGCATAGCCGGCCGCGGGAGGAGGGAGCAGGCAGTCCCGCCGGCGCTTGTTTGAGCGGCTGGAGCATGAAGAGCAGAGATTGCAGAAGCACGACAGCCGTTGGATGGACATCCAACAGTCACTGCTCTCGTGTGTTGACTAAGTTGACAGGGCGTTGCGTGTGCGTCAACCTTTTTTTTATGAAAGCATACGCGTCAACCTGTACTAGGCGCACAAGTCAGCCTCAAATCTGTGGAAAACAGCATACAGCCCATCTACCATTATTTGTAATAATGTATAGCCCATTTGCTAATTCTTAAGATTTTTTTTGGAGCCCATCTTCTTTTTGTTAGCATTACACCCCATATTGTGGCCACGGTTAAAAAGTATACGAAATTTTGCATATTTCGGTGCGGTCAACTGTTTTTAATCCAGAAATATCGATTCACATTCAAACTATTTTGAAAAATAATTTATATAAATATAAAATCCAAATAATTGTACACGCATAAAAATCAATGGAATTTAAGATCTTGTAATTAAAAAAAGTTGAAACTAATTCCCGGTTTGATGTGTTTTAAAAAATGTACAGGCCATTTCTGGGCAAACCGAATGAAACTCTCATCATCTTGAAAGATTTGCAGCCTAGCAGGGCCGATAAAGCAAGTAGGCCTTGTTTGGGTATTTCTTTAAAAAAAATAGAACTGGGCTAGCCATTTTCAGCAAGAAAAAAACACAACTGGGCTCATGATGTGGTAAACATAAATAAAACCCTGGCTAGACGGGCCACAGCCCCCGCACAGCCCCGTTGTTACCCTGATCCGTCGCTAAAACTAGTATAAATAACAACTGCTTATTCCTCAAAAAAAACTGCGCGACTTGCTGGGTCCCTGGTGTCAGCCGCTCCTAGTGTAATTCTCTCGTTTATTGACTACCTTGACAATGGCGTGAGCCCCAGATGTCCAACCATTAGGAGGAACCATATTTTTGGGCTTGTACTATAGAGGTACTTGCTTGCGTACTGCCATGACGTTGTTGGGTCCCTACTGTCATCCTCTCCACGTACAGTCATCTCCTTATTCTTCTTGGTTGTTGACGACGTTGACAACGCAAGAGGGTGGCGCACCACGCACGACGAGCAAACCAAGGCCGCAAGGCGGAGAACGACGGCGAGGCCTCGGACGGAACGAACAGGAGCAGTTGAAGATGCGCCGGTCTAGTCGCAGGCGAAGGGGAGTATGAGGGTTGACTGGTTCGGGCACGGGTGCGTGTTGGGGCTGACGTCACCGGAGAATAACAGGACGTGTGTGGGAATAGAGGGAGGGACTGGCCAACGTTGGAGGGTACGTATGGTAGGGCGGCGGAGGCGCAGCCAGCCATGGGAGGCGGGAGCAGGCAGAGCCAACGGGGTGGTTTGGTTTGGGCGGCTGGAGGAAGAAGAAGACAAGAGATAGAAGATACATGACAGATGTCAGAATCCAAATCTGTCACAGTCATGCAGCCTTTCCTATGAAAATTTACAGCCCATTTGATGTGCTAGTTCGAAATAAGTTTGTGGGTGCTGGTGGGGGCTAATCACTTGGCTTCTGTAATGCACAATGAGCTCAAACAGCCGGCGTGAGTGATGTTATTTCCCTTGGTTGTGATTTGTTACATTATTTCACTCTAAATTAAATGAATGGCAAGCCATTTGCCTTGTTTCAAAGAAAATATGACAGTCACAGCCGAGTTGAAAAGGGCAGGAACATCTAACTCTAGCTTACAAACTGTACAAAAGCACGAGGGGTGATTGTTCATCAGGTTTACAAAAGAAACCAGATTGAAAAGGGCAACAACATCTAACTCCAGCACTGTTTTCGGCAGTCACAGTCAAATGGATCGGTCAGGTCCATAGAATGAACATCCTGGGTCGTAAAATTTACTGGATTATGACCACAATATGTTGTAAATAGAAGCCCGACACGTTCAGAAGCTCTTTTGCCCACCTGAAACTCCTTTTTTTGCAATTCGACATACCCATCCGTCAAAACCATGCTGCTGATAAACTTAAGCCTGATGGACAATAGTAACCTCGCATTCAGCAGGAAGAATGTGACAAATCTTGTGTTTGCACGGTTGGCTACATATCGTTCTAGCGTTATTATCTTCAATCGAATCTCATGAGAAGTGAGAAAATCCCGATGCTTACAAATCCACCGATTGGTTATAACTTTCCTACCCCGTCCTGTTGCCTAAATAGACATGAAGATTGAAAATAGTTAACGTCTAAAAGAAGAGTGTCGAAAGAGCAACAGCTGAACGGTTAATTCTAGTACACTATATGCGGGCTTCCAATGTGCGTGAAATTATCACCTTTATATAAAACTTCTCCAGACATGGAAAGCATTGCAGCAAGCCAATAATCTTGTTTAGATCAAAACTATTCATTTGGATATATAAGATCTTGACAGAATCCAGCACCATTGATAGGCCATCCATGGAGAAACTCTTCATTGAGCATTGAACATAATATTAGTACAAAATGTGTACTCCAAGATGATATATAAATTATGCACAGAAATTTAAAATGCAGGTTATGGTTACAAGTGTCGATGATAATATAAAGTACCTGAAGAACTGTGGAGCCAAACACCATATTGAAATGAGCACAGAGATCATGTATTACACCCAAGGTATCCAGTTTAGGCGCAGAGAGGACAGTTATTTGCAACGGTGAATAACTAGAATCAAGGATCAACCTTTGAAGTGAAGGGGCATCTTGGATGATGAGCTGCCTTCCGTCAAAAGAAATTCAATTCTTACAAGGTTAGGCGACTTTATTTGGAGACAACCGATTCTAACTGTGAAAACAAGCATCAAGCACTCCAGCGCAGGGCAACTGGAGTGGATGATGCTGTGCAATGAGGCCTCCGATATACGAACCCGCACAAGTGGAAGTTTTTTGAGAAATGGGAGTCAAAGGTTTAGTACCAGATTGTCTGGTAGGTAGCACATCGCAAATGTGGCGGTGTGGAGAGAGGAGTAAAACTGCGAGATGGACATCGATGCTGAGGGCACAAGTTCATGGCGTTAGGTATGTGGTATGTGATTTCCAGGGGAATAGTAGAACTCAAGCAGCTGTAGTTCTGTGAATTCAGGGGATTTCAGCCAGGCGTCCACCGTGCAGGGCATGGTATGCTTGCTCAGGTAGCATCATGGGATGCAGAGGCTTTGAACAGAGCCCTGGTGGGAGGAGATGATGGCTCTGGGGATTTCAAAATCATTGAAGAGAGATAGCTGACGACAGTCGAGATTAAGGGGCACGGCGCGCCATAGAGGGTGCCACCGAATTGAGAGGACTTGGGTGCGGCAGCAATCCTTGGTGGGGAGAAGCGAGATGATCTCCCCAAGGACGGCGTCCGGGAGATCGCTGATGTGGTCCACCCGAGATTCTACGGGTTCCTGGGATCCGGTGGGGGCGGGGTCGCCGCTTCTCCCCGCGCTGCCGGGTGCGGAATCTACAACAGGCGTCGCCACTGGTGGGAGCCTCATCTTCTTGGTGCTGGGGTCAGCCGACTCCATTTTCCTCGAGGGCGTCGCGTCACGCTCACGGATTTGAGCAGAGTAACAAATGACGAGCCTAGTTGTAGTGCGAGCGAAGAAGAAGGGGAGCTGGGGGTTTTCTGTAGGAGTGAGGAAGAAGGGGAGCTGGGGTTTTCTGTAGGAGTGAGGTGAGGAATTTGGGGGTACGAGTGGAGCGAGCTGACGTGAGGTGGGTGGGAGCGAGGAGGAAGAAGAGCACCCAGTGTGGATGGGCTTTTGAATTGATTTTACTATTTACTAGTGTGGATGGGCTGTTTTGTCTTGGGCCCAGAGAAACAATTACT
>NC_057801.1:353256868-353257672 GCF_018294505.1 Triticum aestivum
GGCGGTGTGCTGGGTGTGGGTAGCGCCTTTTGAATTGATTTTACTATTTACTAGTGTGGATTGGCTGTTTTGTCTTGGGCCCAGAGAAACAATTACTACTAGTACAGTGGAGACACTCTACAGCTACCCAGAAAAACAATTACTACTAGTACAGTGGAGACACTCTACCGCTTCTGGCTCCTCCTAGGTCATTGAAACGTCTCCCTCTACTGAATGCCGTTGTACTTTTGTTCATCGACATGCGGGCCATGCAGCGCGCGGGCCCAAATGCCATCCACCAAATTAGAAGGCAGTATGCAGGCGGAGAGTCACCCCGGTCGTAGCGCGGCAGTAACGAGCCATCGTATCACAAAACCCCACCTCCCCGCAGTCTAAGTTTGACGGACGAAGCAACCATCATTTCACTCTTCGCTGAATCCCCTTCTCCCTCACCGTCTTCAAGAAAGGCAACACTCGCATCTGCCACTGTTCTTCTCTCCCAACGAAGGGAAGGTAAGCGGATCCGTGATGTTGGTATATTTTCATTCAGAGAAAAAAAAGAACTTTTGCAAAGCAGTAACCGATCCTCACTCTCTTTTTTGTTTCATTGTCATTGCGATTGTGTTTTCCTTTCAGTGGTCTCCTAGTATTCGTCAGTTTCATGATGGACCAAGGAGAACCAGGCAAAGGTCTGCTGATGTTGGAGCAGACGCGGGAGGCTGATCCCCACGAGACAGAGAGCTCCAAGAAGATGGAGGCAACCACCAAGCCGACCCCAGATATGCTCACGACCACTACTGAGATGGTCAATGCCCCGTTTGAGGT
>NC_057801.1:353257728-353269272 GCF_018294505.1 Triticum aestivum
CCAATCTCGATTGTGGTTTTTCATCTAAGTATGTGGTGATTTTTTTAGAGAAGGAACTATGTGGTGATTAATAATGCCATGCTATACATAGTGGTTTAAATAACTTGTGTTTCTTATACTGAAAAGTAATTCAGAATTTGTGTCTGTTTCGATTAGAGCCCTGATGCAGACAAGGATTGTGTGGTTGTGCATGTCACTCGCTATGAGGCAGACGACCTGAATATACGCACTGGGAAAACGGAGTTCTTAGGCTGTTGGGTCTTGGAAGCCATTTGCGGTTATACCAATGAAGAGGTCTATTCCAGCCTCACTGTTGTCAGGCGTGTTGTCCAGGGTGTACTGAAGCACCAGAAGTTCAAAGCTACTCCTTCGTTTGTGAGGCATACTGTTCTTGTCAAGCTTACGCAGGAAGATGACGTGGCATGCCTCCACAAACAAGTTTATCAGTGGCAAGGCCACAAGGTTGTCTTCATGAAGGTTCACAGGATTGAGCTACTGCGGGACGTCCTCGATGATGTTCATGGCAAGGTCCATCTTGTGCCCAGCCCAAATTAGATCAAGGCATGAAATAGTTGCCCCAACTAGTGTTTAATAGTAGTTTGGATTGTGTCTAATTATCCGAACCTTGCCTGTTATCGACCCCTCTGGGGCTAGTACTCTGTTTGAATCCGTCTATGGGAACTGCTGCTACTTTTGTGTGCCCGTGAATCATGTGAGAACCATCGTAATTGTTGCCAAAACAGATGCGTCCTCACTAGTTTTTTCATGAATATGTCATGGTAAGACATAAGTTGTCACGGTTTATCATACGAGCAGTATGTGTTTTGATGAAATAGAGCACTCGTTCGAGAACCGTGCACCGACGTATACATAAGTACTTGTAAACACTGTTGGTGCTACCCCACTTGTAAGCAGTTGTGCAAAACACGGCACGTTGGCTCATCTCGCTTCAACACTAGGCTATCGACCAGCTAACAATCAACAATCTGATGTCTGACATATAAGCAACTATGTATCTTGTTACAGTGGTTCATGCAGTTAATTGAGGCCACAATGTAATAAATTCCAAACGGTCAACGCTAGTCCAGCGCTCATGTGGAACACTCACATTAAACTCGTCTTCATAAAAATCTTGAAAAGCATAAGTTAAGCAGTTTTATACATCTCAATGATTCATGGAACATAACAAACATATACTAGTTCACAGCAAAAGACAAAGTTGTGAGAAGGTTTACAAATCAGGAAAAAACAAGCAAGGCTTCTGTGAGCAAAGGGCCTCCCGGCAGGCTTAAATTTCCTGGAGTTCACTCTAGTTTTTTCTTGTTGCCACCATCCAGGGTCAGGTTCTCTCATTCCAGAATAACCAATTATAATTGTGGTCTCAGCTGGAATGCTGAACTGAACCATGCAGTGTACTGACCAGGTGAAATTCTTGTGCATTCCACTAAATTTAAGCACCGCTATTTGCAGAAATAAGCAGACCACAATGCCTCTTGTCCGCGCACCTGTCCAAAAAACCGTCGTGCAGCCGTGCCAGCTAGTCCTCGGTCCATGGATGAACGGGTAGAAAGTGCATTCCAGACTAGGATGGAGTTGTTTTCGCTCGTCCCTGCACTGCAATCAGGAAGTAAAACGTACGAATCAGCTTCTTTTAGATTGCGTTGGTCATTCTACCTTAGTTACTACCAATGTAGGGATACCTTGAAGACGGGAGGTTAGACGACGGCAATGAGGGATAGCCATCTCATTTTGCGCAGTTGTACTAAAACTGAGGTGTGTGCTTTTGATTGCGCGGATAGAAACGATACGGAGATAGACATCCCGAAACGATATGGAGACACACATCCCTGTTTGCGCAAATACGAAATGCGGTTATTTAAACAGTGACAGATATTACTACTTTCCCCCGTTTCCTCTTAGAACCAAGTCCTAGATTCATGCTACAGCTTTCCCACTTTCTTCCATGTTTGAACCAACGCTTTGAGTTGACTGTATGAACTAGCTTTACTTCTAATAATAGTAGAAGTCTAGGTGGCTTTGGAACAGCGGACGGAAGTAGAAAAGGATCCACACGAAGGGGGAAGAGCTGGGGCAGTAGAGCAAGGCAGGTTTCAAAGGAATATATACCTGAGGGTCGTCGGCATGTGGCAAAGACGGCGTCGGGAGGCCGCATCTTGGCCACAATACCGCAGGGAGGAAGAAGGGGTCAGAGGCCCTCCCGAGCCGGCGCTCTCTCGGAGAGAACGACACGGCCGCCGATCGGGACGCGTGGGCAGCCGTTGGTCTCCTCCCTCGCCGCCGACGATAGCGTGAACGATGCACCTACACCCCCTGCCCTGGTCGAGGTTGTCCAGCCGGATTTGTGACCAGCCGTGAGCTGAGAGAGAGTGTGTGGCCACCTATGTCTTGCTTAGATCTGGAGAGCATGAGAGAGTGAATGAGAGGAACCCTAGTAAAGCAAGCGCTAAGGCTCCTGCTTTTATATATAGTGGAGTGATTTTGTTGTACCGGCTTCAAAAAATGCACTCCTACGTGTACCCGTGAGTGGATATGAGAGAACTAGTGCATGCGTGAACTGCTTCTCTTCGTGAGAGTACAATATATACTATGCCCAAAGAACGTTCGCCGCAAGAGTAATACTATGAGTGTGTGACATGTGAGCTAAAATAAAATGTGCGCGCCATCTTTTGTTTTTTAGATGTTCTGAGGGTAGGGTGTGAAGAGCACATATGTGCGTGATGTCTACCTGCAGATAGACGATGGGTGCCATGTGCGAGTCTGCGAGAGGACTCGGGAGAGTTGTGACTCGTGAGGGTGCGTGTGCGGGAGAGAGGGGGGCACGTATCAATGCAATGCATGTGTCTGTAAATCATTATCCGACAAACGTTCGCCACAAGCCTTTTCCTGACGAACGCCGTAAGAACCGTTAGATCGACATCCGACAGTGTCAGTTTTGCCATGTCATTTAACAGAACAGCCACTCCTCCTACACACAAATCTTCCACGTGAGTGTTAGCAACTGCCGTATGGTCCCTCCATTCCGAAATGCAGTGCATATAGCTTTATTGAAAATTAGAACCTCGCAAACTTTTACCGAGTTTTCGTGTACCAAATTGCACATGTAGAATACCCTGTATATATCATTTCATTCGTCTTCGAGATGTAACTATAAAGATGGGTGAGGATTCTACAAAGAAACACCATCGTATCACCCGCAACAATTTCAACCATCCTTTAGTGTCGAGGAATATCATAGGAACTCTATATGATATGATTTTTATAGGATTTTTTCCCTTTAGAGCCAATTGGTTCATAGGAATAGATTCATATACTCTACATTTTAAAGGAAATCAACATGATATCATTTCTATAGCTTTAGAGCCACTTGGTTCATATGAATGAATTCCTATACTCCCTTAATTTCAAAGGAAAATAAACATTAGTGTATATTCAATAGAAAAGTTCCTATGATATGAACCAAATTACATCAATTTACTAATCCCTCCTCATAGGAATTGAGATACATGTCATCTCTAGATTCAATAGCAAAGTTCCTATGATGTGAACCAAATGACATCTCTTTTCCAATACCTACTCATAGGAATTGAGATCCTCCATGTCATCTCTTTCCCTACAACTTCCATGTATACATCTTCTATTCCTAAATAGATAATACAACCCACTAGTAGCTTTTTTTTCCAAAACATGCAACTATGGCACAAGAACTATATAGTGTGCCAATAACTTTGAAAGATGGTCGCTGGATGAAGCTAACCCGACAGCGCAGAGATGGGAAAATCCGAGCACTACTGGCCGTTGGATATCATCAACATTCCACCAGATCTGCCACATGTACAATTTAGAAGACTCCATGGTTGAACTTAAGCATAATGCACAAACCTCAAAACACAAGCACTTCTCCTTTGTTCTAGAATCTTCTGTATCATAATTGATTATTTTTTTCTAAATGAATTGCCATTATTTGTTTTTTACTTTGTGATTTACAATGCACAACCCCATGAATCTTAACAGTTTTATAAAACTAATTGATTTTGAATGAGATGAACTATAAGAACTAAACGAACATCTACATCATGCATATATGACTCAAAGCTTCACATGCTATAGTGTGTATTTATTCATAATTTGGTTTCAAAATCTCATGCATTCAATACATGTGTACCTTACTAGTTTTGAGTAGAGTAGCAAATTTCACGTGGCCCCGGGTATATCAAAATGCAGGGCCCATGCATCATTGCCTTTCGGTAGAACCTACGTACACAATTTTCTGTACATGCTATATCTCCACTGTTCCCCGAACCCAAAATGCTGCCTCGTTCCCGTAAAACCAAGCGGCCCACACATATTTAAGGCGTCGACTCGAACCCGTTTACTACGACATGGCCCCGCACGCCGTAGTACTCCTACAAACCCTACCGCCGCACTCATCATCGGTTTTCTTCTAGAGGACGAGGGAGAAGCCGATTTGTAGTGGAGGCGCTTTCAAAAAAAGGATCTGTAGTGGAGACCCCTACCCTAGGGTGCCCTAGGTAGCTGCCGCACGCATCATTGTTTTCTCTTTTCTTTATGCTCTTGCGCGCTAGAGTGAAATGATGGTTGCTTCGTCCGTCCAGCTTAATGCGGGAAAGGTGGGGCTTTGTGATTTGACCCCTCATCGCTCATTTTCTACTACTGCGGCGCTACGACCGGGGTTCCTCCAATTCCAACCGCTGCTCCAAACTGTAATTTGGTGCATCGCACGTGCGGTGGATGAGCCACATGTCTGCCAAAGGGGTCCTGTTAAGTGTGTTGCCATTTTGTGTGCGGACTGACCCTGCTTGAGTTGCTACGCCAACACGACAGGAGCAGCCTACCACTTTGTTTTGCTCCTTGGTGAATCCTGACTATATTGATCTAAAAAGATACATGCTGAACTACCCTCTCCGTCTCGGTTTATAGGGCCTACACATAGTTCTAAGTCATCCATTTGGCTAACTAAATATGAGTTATTATGTCACAAAAAGTATATCATTGGATTCTTATTGGTTGATATGTGAAGAAACAAGAAACGAGGTAGAAGTTAATGCACCACGCCTTAGTATTTTGGGATTATTTGGTTTTCGTAAGATGACTTACTCACCTAGACAGAGGGAGTAGTTGTATTTAAAAGTCGAGGGCGGGGCTTTTCCTGCACGGTAGGCGGGGCAGTTCCGCCTAGTCGGTTTGACAGAGACGCGAGAAGATGAGGGAGTAGGCTGCTGCAAACGTAGGGCCATGTGATTTGACAGCGAGTTACTGCTGGACAGGTGGGGCCCCGTGATTTGACTTGCCATTATCATTTTAACTGCGGTGCTACGACCGGCATGAGTCTCCCGAGTCCTGACCACCTCCATACAGGTGCCTCTCCCAATGCTCCACCATGTAGTAGTAGAGGCTGGCTCTTACATGAGAGCCCACTTCTCCACTTTTTCCTTGCCTCTCTTTCCTCCACATATGCAAAAATGCCATGTAAAGCGCACTATTGTACTTACTTGCTCCTACAGGTGCTTAAGCTTGCCACATAGGCATAAAGTCTGATATGGCAAGTTAATCAAGAAGAGAGAGACTAGTTTGGTGACCCAAGGAAGAAACGGTGCTAAGCGCGTGTACCTAGGTGAAAAGACAATTTTGAGTCTATAGCTAATTAAATGAAGCAAACTTAGCAACACCATTTCATTGGAAGAGGTCACTCCTTGGCAAATGCAATAAATACTAGTACTCCCTGTGTCCCATTATATAAGAATGTTTTTGACACTACACTAGTGTCAAAAACGTTCTTATATTATGGGACGGAGGGAGTACAAAGAAAGAGATAGAGAGGAGTAAAAAAATACACTTATAGCCAACCTTGTTGTAGTATGAGTGACTAAGTGATGACTATGTATGACATGCCAACATCAGATAGCCTAACGCACCGTGTTAAATCTCCAAGGGCGCGACCGCGCGAGCAACGCGTCGGTCGTGGTAGGCACGACCATGATACGGGCTGCTGGCAGCCCTTGGATCTGAGATCAAACAGTCGCATGCTAAGTTGCTGAAAATTTGCAAAAAAAAAAACCCTCCAGTATAGGATATTCACCCATAGGTCTAGAATCACGCCATGCAACCGTTCGATCTCAGATCCAAGGGCTCTTGGAAGCCCGTATACCCTGCCGTTCGATCTCAGAATGGAAAGCCACTACCCTGCCGTTCGCACGCTGGCAGTTCGCTCCTACTCTTTCCCGCACGTCCTTTAATACTACGGCGGTTCGCTCCTAGTCGTCCCGTCCATTCACATTACGGCAGTTCCACTAATCCTAACCCTCCTCCCAAATCCATGGCGTCCCAAATCTCCCCGATCGGTGGTGAGTACAAGGTTAGAACCATCACCGGCGATGAGTTCGACATCATCTACACCCGTACTTCCGCGATGGTGAAAGGATGCCTTTCTCGCTTCAGATGCATGTTCGAAAACTCACATGATGAGTGGGTCGCTGGGCTAGATGTTGAGTACACCACAGTCGTGGGACGAGAGAAGGATCTAAAGGACGAAGAGAGGAAGAAGCCCGCCATGATCCAAGTTTGCGTACATAATGTTTGCTTGGTCTACCACATATGCCATGCCGACGTTGAGTGCCAGGATTTTAAGAACTTCCTCGAGAACAAAACAGTCAAATTCATTACTATAGACTTTAATAATGACAAAGAAGTCCTACGTCATATAGGCCTCATTGTAGGCAAACCCTTCGACCTCCAGAAGAATCGGCTGGTGCCCTCTCATCAGCCCTCAATGCTGACCCTAGCAGGAGCCACGGTTCATCCTTCGTACTACAAACTGGAGAAACCTCATTACACGTTTCATCGTCATGCATGGCAGCGGAATGTACTAGATATAGACCACATCCAGTACGCTGCAATGGATGGCTACCTTTGTTTCAATATCTACAAGGGTTGGATGAAGAGCAACAGCCAAGTTGGCGGTTCAAGCAAAGAAGTATCGGCCAAGAGGAAGAGGGACAAGGACGAAGTCGAGGACGTGGACGAGGACTCCGAGTAAGGTGGCAGTGTCGTTGCTCATGGAGGTTCTAAACTTCTAATGCAGTGTCTACCGGATTAGTTGCATAGTTTAATTTCAGGTGTGCTTAGTTTAATTTGAGGGGTGTGTTGTGCTGAGCCCCCAGCAGAACTATGTTATGTTTCTTCTCGTTACTTTAACTCTTCAGTATGTACATACTAGTACTAGTATTTCTTTAATAGAATTTAGCACCCCAATTAAGCACGTACTAGCTTTTTTAATTGTATTATATGCATAATTTGGCGACGAGCGCTCTCTATATGTACCACCTTTTTAAAAAAAATCAATTTTTGCTCCATGGCGCAATCCATGGATAGTGGAGTACTACAGTACAAAAGTATACATTTTTTAAAAGGCTAGCGTATTGTTCATCACACACACATATATATATAGCCAGTTAAATTCTCAACCTAGAACGACGTGCATGCCATGTAGTAAACCGATACGGAGGAAGTATAGTAAAAATGAGGTGATTTTACCGAGCGATCGGCGGGGGAGCATGGCCTGTCATGCGGTCCCACGTGTCATGATGTACCAAGGCAATGCGCGTGTCCCTCTTGAGGCAGAAGCAATACTAGTACTCCTACGTGGTTTGAGATGATGTCGAACCGAAGTGTGAAATAATGGTTGCTTCGTCCGTCTGGGAAGGTGCGACATTGTGATTTGATGTCTCATTGCTCATTACTACTACTGGGCTGGTATGAGTGGGGTGCGTCCCCCTGCTGTTCTGCACTGTTATTTGGTGCTTGACACGTCGACCCGGTTGCTATATGTCCCACATGTCGGCGACAGGAAGTATAGAATTCATGAAAGGGAGCGTCGACGGAGGAGTATACTACAGAACTCATGAAAGGGAGCGACTTAGTTTTGGAAAAATCTGTTTTTACGGAGTATGTACCCACTAGGGTTTATAGGGCTCATCTAAAAAACATTCGTTTTTCCATTTGATAAGTCTCAATTCTACTATACTAGTAGTAGTACCATTACATGTTGGATTTCGAGGTGCGTTAGATCACCCGACGCAAGCAGTGTCAAGATGAAACTAACCAATGCATGTACAAGTTCATGGAAATTTAGTGGTCATTCATGCATTCGTTCTAATTAATGCCTTGGTAAACATAACTTCTTGAGAAAAACGAGCGTACTGTGCAAACTACGAAATTAATTCGACCACTCACCGTCTACCTTGGTTGGAGAGATTTTGAAATTGAGCCATAAACGGGAAAGGAGGGAGTAGTAACTTTTGTCTCGATTACTATTTGTGGCCTTGTATAGATGCAAAATGTATTTTTTTATAGTGGCCTTGTATAAGTAAATAGAGGGAGTACTAACCAAAGTACGTAGTAGGGACGAGGAGTAAACGGAGGGAGTACTAAGCAAGTTTCTCCTCGTTCTGCGAGTTGACAGGACACATCAAAAGTACTCCAGTGTATAGAGCCTTACCTCTAAGGTAGGCCCCACATGGTTTGCCTCTTTTTTTAATTTAACATAACGCGTCAAGTCGCAATTTGTTTGTTCACCCGTGGTAGACGATCCTCCCTCCACCAAGTGGACAACCAGTACATGTGCCAAATTACCACGTGGGCTGCATTTTTCGTACAGAAATGAGCTCCACCGCGTACCCATGCGGGTGTGGTTGGGAAAGATACGGGAGTACGTGCGCCGTGTGTGCACCTCTTCTCTTCGTGCACGTCTCCCACCTACGTGGGTGTGTGTGAGAGAGATACAAACCTAGACATAATGCGTCGTCCATCCCCATGCCTCCGCCCAGTCCGACCACTAGTCACCACCACGGCACCACGCCGCACTCCTCCTCACCTTATCTCTCATATTTCTCCCTCCATTTTTATATACAAGGGGCCACTATCAAAATTACAATTTGCAAATATACAAGGCCACTAACACTAAACGATGCAATATTAATGGTGTTTGCCTCGTGGTACTACTACCTCTGTCCGGGTTTATTGGTCCCCATTGTATTTCGTGCCAAATTTTGACCATATATTAAACTAAGAAAATGTTCACGCATGTCACCAAACATTATACTTTTCAAAACTATGTTCAAATACGAATCCAATGAGATAATTTTTCTTGGCATGCATTAACATTTTGTTAGTTAAATGTTTAGTCAAAATTTGGCACAAACTATAAAAGGGACCTATAAACCAGGACGGAGGTAGTAGCAAAGGAGGACATTAATTATCCCTTGCATGCATGTGGGAGTTCGTAAAAAATGGATCTTGATGTTCCGTGCAATGCACGGGCATCTTGCTAGTCCATGAAAACAACACATGGCAAAATTCCACGGCAAACGAGGGATTTGAATCTGTTGGGAGGGGCTGTTTGGATCTTGCCCGGGGTAACCAAAATATTGGCGACCCTTTTGTCCACCGGTGCCTTCGCCACCGATGAACGAGGAACGGCTCGGGTGCTCATGTTGTCATGCATCCTCCAGCGCGCACGTTGGAGACGAGCTCGCACGAGGTGTGTTTTTTGTCCCACAACGCCGCCCGAGCCGCCCGCAGACCGACCGGCAACCCGCAAATTTCGCCATCCAACCGTAGCCGCACACATTATGACAGCAACTCAACCAACCGGACGAAATTCACGCAAACACATAGACAAACTGATATTTCATATAAACAACGATGGAAATCATATAAAATACCGGATTTTCACACAAACATGATGGATTTCATTACATTCAAATGAACTACGCGGTGCTAGTTCTGGACAGTACAGGTATATAATACCTGGCCTAAAAGGCCACCCGCCGATCGATTTGTGTTCCTCATGTACGGCAGCACGATCACCGGACTGCCGGGAGCCCCGAAGGTATATGCTTCAGCGCAAAGGACGGCTCACTTCCCCACTGCCCAACTGATATCATTGGCTGGTGCCGAAGAAGATGGTGGCCGGCACCGGTTCGAGTTCATCACCGGCCACTACTTCGCCATGGCTGGCACCGGCTCGAGTTCATCCTAACATTGACCTCTACCATGGAGCCCATGCGGGGTCGACGAAGGTCCTCGCAACAAAAGGATCCGGCAAGACACCTGCTGTGTACGCCGGCGTCGCCTCCATGGTGGCCTTCATGGGACCCAAGCGGTGGCGGCCTCCCGTGTTCTACTTCTCCTCGATGATGGCGGCGGACGCGCAGGCGCTGGCCACCGACTCGTCGCTCTCCGGGCACCCGGATTCTGTCGCTGCTTGCATGGCGCGGCCGCCGGCATGGGAGTCTCGGCCACAGAAATGGGATACACGGTATGAGGCGGCGGCGTGGACGGCAGTAACGATGCCCATGCGCCGCTCCTCGTCGAGCTGGCCTGGAGCGGCGAGTTGCTGAACCGCGCGCCGGCTTGGGACGGCAACTGGCTCTGTCGGGTGAGGGGAGGGAGGTGGATCAGCGAGCTGCATAGCTCGTATCCGGCGGGCTACCCAGCCGGCTTGGATGCGGAATAACTACTCTTCGTAAGCCATTGTAAGAGTGGACAAAATGGTGGAGGAGATAGGGGAGCGGCGGAGGTGTGCGATTCTTGGCCGGCGTTTGGCCTCATTTAAATAGGAGATTAAATAGACGGCGGACGGGAGGATCTCGGCCGGCGTTGCGTTTAACGTCGGCCCGGTCATGAACGGGCGTGTGTCCAGAGTGGGGTTCTCGGCTTCCACACGGGCGGGTTTCATGGAGGCCTTTGAATGCGGCACGGAGACGTGTTCAGCCGCGCGTACCGCGAGTGGCGCCCTCGACTCTGACCTAGGACACCATGATGTTCTTCCACTGACATGTGGGCTCTTTGGGTGCATGGCCTATATGTCAGTGACCCAACGCAGGCAGCGCACAGCAGAGGAACCTTTGGTGGGCCAGGGCGGTCAGAAGCGGGCATTTCATAAACCGATGATTGTTCATTGAGTGTGACGTCATCTTTTTCATGTAGTTAAGCCTACTATGTTGATAGCCCGTTCGATACATTGTGATTCATAAAGACCGATGCAAACATCAATGGTCTACTTATCACAGATAAGATTGATTAATACCTGTAACAATCCATGTCCTTAACAAAGGGTGCATGCACGTATAGGTTGAGCTTGTGTCTTGCGTCGTGTGCTCTGTGCATGCAGGCGTGCGAGTGTTGCGTGCGTGCAACGGTGCGTTTTAGTGTTGCATGCATGGGTGCGTACGTGTGTGTGTTCGTGAGTGCATGTGTACGTGTCAGTGTTGCACGCCAGCATGCGTGTGTGTGTACGTTATGTGTACGTGTCAGTGTTGCACGCCTACATGCGTGCGTGTCTTGCGTGCGTGCATGTGTACGTGCGGGGTGAGGCTACACGTCAGTCGACTGACTTTTTCATCTCTGGTCATTAGATTTTCTAGTCGTTGGATACGAAATCAAGGGCCTCCAGTTTATCATCAAACTCCACCCCCCCCCCAAGTCGCCAGCCACCACCGGCCG
>NC_057801.1:353569678-353743563 GCF_018294505.1 Triticum aestivum
GCCTCGTCCAGCAGTGGCCTTGGTCTTTAGCAGAGTGGGACCGGTTGATGAAGGATGAGCTGAAGAACTTGCTGAAGCTCCTGAGGCAATTGATATGCCAGTGGTCCTTTGGCACGTGGCGAGATGCACAGGTGCTAAGGACTTTTTTTTGACTGGTGACTGTGGGGTAACACCCCCACAGCATTGCAAAACTTTATTACTTAGAAGGAACAAACAAGTATAACAAACTGATTACAAGGGGTAATAAAAAACAAAAACTAGACTATAAGAAACTAGATTACAAGGGGTGCTGAGGACTTTGCCGGAGGATCTGAGGGTTTTGAAACCCGTGGAATTTGTGCAGCTTGAGGAATTGGGGCAGCTTGAGGAATTTGCCTTGGTGGCACTGAGGAGATGGGCCGTGAGGGCATTGAAGAAGAACTTGGCCGTGAGGGCATTGCCGAGGAAGGTGGTTTCTTGGCTGGCTTCTTTGGCATAGCCTTCTTGCTTGAAGAAGCCTCAGCAGCGGCAGTGGGAGCAGCAGAATCCTCATTAAATTTCTTCACTGCTTCTTTGGCCTGCTTGGCCAACTTAGCTTGCCGCCTCGCCCATTCATCAGCATAATCCTCACCATGTTTAAGGCTTCTTGGATTAGCTCTTTGGCTAGGTGCCACAGGAGGTCTTGAGCATGGAGGGTTAAGAGAGAATTTCTTCATGTATTTAGGAGTGACATATCTGTACTCCCTCCACTCTCTTGCCCATCTTCTTTCAATCCTCTAAATGCGCACTTTGCGCTCATTCTTCGTCTCCTTGCCATGAGTTGCCTCATCGGTTGTGCAGTACCCTGCATAGATATTCGCAGGGATCTCAAAAGAAGTATTAACTTCAAGCTTCTTTCCTCCTTTCTGAGGCCTTTTACCATCTGCCATTTTCTTCGGCTGAGGAATTTGCACAATCAAGTTCTCTGAAGAAGTATGCAGCTTTTCTTCAAGGAACGCTGCAAATGAGTTAAGTTGATGAGAACCTAGTGACTCAACAGCAGACATGTGTACCTGTGAACAGGGTATAGGTGCGAAGAATTTGGAGAGGTCATATGCGTTCTCAGAAGTTTTTGCAAAGCTGAACAAGTTTGAGGAAATTGACCCAATGTTTCTTGAAGAATTTCACTAAGCGTTCTTTGACTTAGGTTCGGGAGTTGTGCGGATCGTGAGATTCACTCAATTGAGGAATCATGAAGAAAAATGTCACTTAGAGAAACAGATAAAGAACTGAAGATTTGTGCTAGTTGTTTAGAGTGTGGAGGTTGAAGAATAAACACCTTTTGAAGAATTGATGAAAATCATCAGTACAATAAATGCGATAAAAGTAACTTTTAATTACCCTTGATGAAGAACATGACGAACAAGAGGTGTATATTTAGAAGTTCGTCGGCTTGGATCTTCCATGCCCTAACTTGGTGGAGGAAGACGTCTACGGCGACAGCGGAGGGAAGATTTCCGCGGTCGGCGCGAGTACGACGGCGACGAGGTCGAGGCAGTGAAGCTCTTCCTCACCAGCGATGATGGAGGTAGTGGTGGCGCTAGGGCTTGAGAAGCTCAAGCGAGGGAGTGAGGTCGAGCGGAGTAAAAGTGAAATGCGGAAGGGAAGGGGGTATTTATAGCTGAGGTGAAAAACTGTTCGCCCGAATAATTTGGACGAACGTGCCCCTGACCCTTCTCATTCGCGCGACATGTGTCACCCATGTACTGAGAGGTGGAGATCGTGGGTGAATAGATAAGTATACCGTGGAAGGCGTAATGGTTTGAGCGGCAAAAGCCGAAAATTCGGATAAGAATATTTTAAAGTTTCATTCGCAAGTTCTTCAGTTGTCAAGGACACAGTGAAGAATTTGAACGAGTTTCAAATAGAACGCACATGAAGAATTTGTGAACAGACTGGGTTGAGTTTAGCATAGAGGGGTAAGTGTTCGATCACATTATATATATATGTATATATATATATATATATATATATATATATATATATATAGACACACACACACACACACACACACACACACACACACACACACACACACACATATATATATATATATATACAGACGGTCTATTCTGCTAATATTAGTAGAATAACTATTTTGATAACACTTCCGCACTGCACGCTCAACGCAAGTGCACTGCATCTTCTTCACGCTGGGCACTGCAATGCTTTTACGGGAGAACTGCTTCATTTTTTGGTGTTCCGCCCGCGTTCTCTGTGTGGAATCGGGTGTTGCGGGATGATTCAGTTTGTGTCTGCATCTCATTTTAGCTTTATTCTTTCTAATTTACAGGAAAATCTACTAGAGTGCTTGCAAATCGAGGGATTTGGCGGACGAGCTTTCTCTGTTCGTTCGTGTTCGCGTCAGATGCATTTTTTTGTGCTCGGATGTTGTTTTTTAGTAGGAATTCTTTGATTGCGTTCGTTTTAATCGGTCCGTTCACTCTATAATTTGTTAATTTTTAGGAGTTAGTTTTCAATTCTTGTTATTTTGATTGTGCGGCGGGTGAGCTTCGTCCGCTCCTCTGTTCTTGTTGATTTTTTTGATTTTGCCCGTCCATGCGTGTTTGAATATTGTAATTACTGTTGCTATAGGTTTGAATTCATTGTATTGCGGGTATAATTGTCATTTTTTGAATCGCATTTTTAAATGAAAGCTGATGTTGTTCGTCCAGTTGCCGTGTCTTCCATGTAAATTTTTGCGGGTGGTATTTTTCGATAGTTTAGTGGCTGTACAATTTTTAGGCGTGTTATGGAATTGCGAGTGAAATTGACACCTCTGTTAGTCTATCACATGTCTGTAGTTTTACTGCTTTAATTTTATTTTTTGTAGTCGTGGCATACGTTGTAGTGCAGTGCATTTTCTTTGGTAGTGTACTTCGTTGTAGCTGCATTACAGTGGTTATGGCTGCTTATGAGATTTCTCCTTTTCTTAAACTGCATTCTGTGTTCTAGATGACTGCATAATATGCATTTCCGTACTGCATTAGCAGTGTTGTTAATTTTCAATTCTGCTATTAGAGTGGATGGTCCATTATACGCTTTTGTTAGCTGAATAGTTATTATAAGAATTTTTTTGAACTGCATACTATGAGAATTGTTCTTGAACATGATATGTTAACTGCAAAGTTTCGACCATTTTGCATTTCATTGTTACTGTTCAGAGGGCTGCTTTTTTTATTATTAGTACCACACTACGTGCTTGAGAGAACTGCATTACTGCCAACAACAACTTTGTCTAAAAAGGATGATAAAATGAGGCAGTTGAGGTTGCATACATTAAATATGCATCGTTCAAATTGTTTCATGGACATAATTTTAAAAGCATACATCATAACCAAAGCATTAGAAATATTGGTTGCTTCATATTAGACAGCCTAGAGTGCAAATATTGTAAACTTGATGGAGTCTTCTTCTTTGTAGAAAAACACCATGGCCACTTCCCCGGCCTCAAAGCCATTCTGGGAGACAAAATCTTTCCAACCAGTAGTTATGTTGATGCAGTCTTCAGAGTCGATGTGGTAGTCAGCTTGCATGTCTGCTTACCCATTCTTGTGTTCTGTCTCCAAAGTTATCTTCCCTGAACTCGGAGCATGAAATTTTATTGTGGATGGCAGTTTCTGCATATTGGAATGGGTGGAAAAAGAATTTTATACGTAAACAACAAATGTTTTTGTTTTATACTTAGTATGATCTGTTTATGTTGACTTAAATATTACCTATATATGACTGCTATTTTCTAAAGTAGTTGCAATTATGAACAAACTTATATACGCAATTGACTCCTAGTTTTACTGGGATATATATTGTACTGCAACATGCTTGCACTACAGTGTCAGTAATAGTGTACTTATCCAGCATGTTAAGATAACTGCAACGCTTATCTACTGACCCTTTTTTTGTTCGTGTGATGGGATTCTGATCTAACTAGTGTCGATACCTGGTGTGGTACTGAAGAAAGATAGGTGGAAGCATCTATTCTTAATAGCTAACAAATCTGAACAACAATACAAATTCTGTTTTGTATTTTTGTTGACACTATTGAACAAATTGATTGAACTATATAATCAGATGTGTATTTGCAGGCTAGATTATGTCCAAAATTGTGAGGGGAAAAACATACCCAACTTTCCTGGAGATCTGCGGTTGTGAGGCGATGAAGAAATGGCGCACGAAACCCCCTGTTGGGTATCATCAGGCAGCCTAGCATGCTGCACCACTCGGTGTTGGTGAGCTCTAGACCTTTTGCGTGCACGCATGTGTCCGCTACCGGCGTCATCCTTGCCAAGCACCCGCACTTACAGTCCATGGCGGGTTCAGTGGAATTCCAGAGAAGAGCTGTGGATGGGATGAACCCTAGATCTACTATTTGAAGAAAATGAGGAACGGGGGGAGGAGTTGTGTTAGTCTATAGCACGAATGGATAAGTTTTTATGCAACCAATTGAGCAATTGATGTAATAAATGGTGTGGTTGGTGTTAGGTGGTGGATTGGTTCTGATTCAGTGTACACGAATGCATTTAAGAAGCAACATGACTGCTTACTTGAAAATAGCGAACTGCATTGTCATATCACGACGAACTGCGAACGCGTGGTTGGGCCTGTGTTTGTGTATGGTATGTAGGATTTTTTTTTTAATTTTCAGTGGCCTCTTTTTTTGGCCTTGTGTTCGGGTAGTGAAGACGCAATTGGGCCCAAGTCGGCCTGTGAGCACGGCTGGTTCCCGGTACGCTGTGTGCGCTCTACTGTTTAGTCCCACCTCGCCCGCGGGAGGCGCACTCGACATGTTTATAAGCGCCGGCGAGGCCGCTGTATCGAACTCCTCTTGTTACTTATTTGGGTGCTTATACTCGGCGCTCACAGCTGTATGCTCTCTGACCTGTGGGCCCATGTGTGGCCGGCCCCATGCACTGTGACTCAGAACGACTCGCCTTCTATGGGCGCAGACCTATTACGAGACTGGCTGGGGCCAGAAGCACCTGGGTGGTCAATTTTTTTTCTTTGTATTTTTCTATCTTAGGTGTTTTTTCAATGTTGGGGCATGCACTGCATTGATCAGGGTTCTATACTGCATGCGCACGCATCCCGTACTGCATGTACATTTCTCATTTTTTTGTTTCCGTGTTTTTGGTATTATGTAATCTTTTTTTCCAATGTATGGGAGTGCACTGCTTAGTAAATCATATGCGTAATGCATTGATTATGGTTCTGTACTGCACGTTCATATATTTTTTGCACTGCATTGATTATTTACGTGTTTGCGTTTTTATTTTTATGTTTTTGCTCTTATGTATTCTTTTTTCAAATTTAGGTTCATGCACTGCTTTGTTGGTTATGTTAAAACTTCATTCGACATAGTCTGTGTTGCATTCATACACAATTTGCACTGCATGCGTCCTGTTTGCACATTGCAACTTATTTTTTGTTTTGTGCACTGCTCGAATCTAATGATACATTAGCAGACAGTAGAAAACAAATTATCACAAGTATTCTCTATGACAATTTCATCACCAGCAAACTAAGTTTAACAGAAAGCAAACTAACATAATCAAAGTTCATCATTACAAAGCGATTCTGCATGGCAAGCAAACTAGGTTCTGCACACAAGCAAACTAACGATACATAAGCAAACAACATAAAGCAAATTTGATGATAATTCTAAAAGAACGCTGGCATTGTTGGCTCCTGGCCGGCACCATCTTCTTCTTCACCAGTTAGGCTCTTCCCATCCCCAGCTGCTCCTCGCGCGCTTCTTGGGGGGCTCCTCCTTCTCCAGCTTTGCACGGTGAAGGCCGTCCTAGGTGAGGGTGATGCGGTTCCATATCTCGTACGTTGCGTAGGCGTCCTTTGCCGTGTACTCGATGTGCCTCATGGAAAGAGGCAGGGTAGCCCAGCGCTTGTGCTCGTCGTCGGTGATCTTCTTCTTCATGTTGTTGTAGTAGTCGTCGATGAGCATGCCGGAGACGTCTCCAAGGGAGTCCAATGCCTTGGTTGCCTCGGGCACCCTCCACTCCTTCTGGATGTCGACGAAGTTGGCAACCTCCAGTTTGACGCGCTCCAGCCTGGTTTTGTCGTCGTCGATGGAGAAGCCTACAAAGGTGTACCTGGGGTCGGCGAGGAAGTTGTCAAAGACGGTGCACCTTTTAGAGGCGCTCATTTGGAAGAGCAGCACCGGGTGATTCTTGCCAATGGAGAGCTGGCAGAGGGCGGGTTTCTGTGTTGCTTCAGGGTCATTGTCGTACTCGAGATCAATGTCGACGATCTTGTGGCGCTGGAGGCTGAGGTGGCGCTCGTACTACGCGAGGGAGATCGCCATCTGCTTCTTGTCGTTGGTGTGGATGACGTGCAACTTGGTGTTGCCGTGCGCCTCCACGGCCTTGTCGCCCTTGTACTCGTCGGTGAACGTCATCGCCAGTAGCAGGGCTTGGTGCTTTTGCATTGATATGGGGCGATTCGGTGGCAGCACAATGGATACTTGTGTTGTTGTGGATGAGAAGGCCTTTGGCAGGGGTCTGAATTTAAGGGGAGGGCGTGGGGTAGGATTGCCTCGTCGGATGAAGTGCACAATCACGCTGACGATGCGGTTGTGCAGATCGTGGGTTGGTTTTGCATCTGTGATCGTGGGCTTGTGGCGATGGAACTGCTCCAATTGGGTGGTTGTATGCGAACATGGTTTTTTTAAGGTGGTTTTATTTTATTTTTGATCAGTAAATTTTTTTTAACCACCACTTTTCTGTGCGAACGGGTATCTTGTCATGTTTTATATATGTATACTACGTGACAACATAACTGCATTGCTTATACATCCGAACTGCATCGCGTACAAACAAGAACTGCATTTGTGTATACATGTGTGTACTTCATCGCTTTTTGCGTGTCCTTGCTATAGGCCACGGCGATCTGCATTGCGTAATGGAATGCACTACATACTTCTACTGCCATGTACTGCATCTTGTTTTTGTCTGTACTTACTGCAGTCCCTGGTACGGGAGGGGTAGGGAAATGGTGGGGGTGGGGCACTTTTTTTTAACTTATTATTTTTTCTTAGTCTGCCTTGTTGGGCCTGTGTTCGGGTAGTTTAGAGACGCATGTACATGGTTAATTTTTGGGTGTTTGGGGCCGATATCATTTCGGTGGTCAATTTTTTTCTTTGTATTTTTTTCAATGTCGGGGCGTGCACTACTTTTTTGTAAATCATCCGTGCACTACATTGATCAGGGTTATGTACTACATGTGAACTTCATTCCGTACTGCATGTACAGTTCTCATTTTTGTTCCGTGTTTTACTTTTTTGTAATTTTCGAATGTATGGGACTGCACTGGTTAGCAAAATACGACTGTACTACATTGTTTATGATAATGTACTGCAAGTTCGTGTACTTCCGCACTGCGTTAACTTATTCCGCGTTTGCGTTTTTCTTCATTCCCCGAAAAGAAATGCATAATGGCGTACTGCATCCCGTATAGAATGCACTGTATTTTTCCAGCAGTGCGTACTTCATTTCTTTTTTTGCCTGTGCTTACTTCACTGTACGGGAGGTTAAAGGGGAGAGTGGAGGGGGGGCCCACTTTTTGTGTGTGGCACTTATTTGAAGGTAGACTTTTTTTGGATGCGTTTTCTTAATAAATGCGTGTTGTTTTTTATTTTAACTTTTTTACGAACTGTATGTATTTTATTTTTGTTTTACCGTTTGAACTTCATGATTCTTCACAGAGAACTGCATCATGTGCGTTTTTTAGTAATATGTGCGTTTTGATGTAGACTGGCTTATTTTAGCTGGGCCGTTTTTGGGCCGGCCCGTTTTTTGTGACCCTTTTTGCGACACGCGGGCCTCCTACGTATCCCTTCCAGGCTATTCCACCACTGCGCTGTCAGAGAGAGAGACCGAGAACAATCCCCTCTCCTCTCTTGCAGTTTCTCCTGAGGCATCTCTCCCTCGAGCAAAACCGCCGTCGCGCGCAGCAACCGCCGTCGCCCGGGGAACCGCCGCCCTCAAGAGGTCCTTATTCCTGCATTCCGCGTCGCTGTCCGCTCCGTGAGCCCTTGCCGCTGAGCTCCCACAGCCCTTTCCTGTCTGTTCGTCGCCGCCCACCTTCCCCCTTCCCGCCGCCGTCGCCGCACCCTTTTTTGTGGTACGTTCCGCTTGGCCTCGGTCTTGATCGTCCCCTTGTCTTGTTTTGTGATCCTCGTAGTTCTTGTCGCTCTTTTTGGTTGTGTAATTTTTCCGTAGGCAGTTGATTTTATCTCGTTTTGATGTCGATAGTCGTTTGTAGCAATGTGGATCTAGGGTTTCGTGAGATTTTCGCCGATTTTGTTGCTTATGTCTGTCACTTTGTCCTTGTGCTGCAGGGAAACACTATGTCTTCGCCGAGCAGAGTGGGAGAAGGAATTCAAGATATGTGGAGTGCTTATTTTAGGCTTTGCTTACTTTGTTTGATGTTTATCTAGTTTCCTAATTCATCCTGCATATTGGTTTGTGCTCTGTTAGTTGTCAGCGTTCGTTTGCATTAGTTTGTCATGTGATGTTTTGTAATTTCTGTTTTCTGTTTTGTTTTGAATCCAGTAGGTGATTGCAGTGCTCATAATGATACACCAATTGACTCTCCTTGTCCTGGTGGTAAGGATCATGGTGTCGAGGGAGGACATCAAGTGAATTCGCTGATTGAATCTTCTCCCATAAGTGTGGCCCCTCCTTCTGGTATGTGATTGATTTGTTTATTTTTGTGTATGCTGGTTGGTTGATGTTTGCACAAATTGGTGTTTCCTTGTTTTATCTAGTCCGTCATTTTGTTGCGAACAATCATGAATTTAGTCTATGCAGCACTGCATTTATTTGTATATGCGAACTCCACTATATGTATGTGTGAACTGCATTGTTGTTTTATTCGAGTTTTTTGTACAATGCATTATTTTTTATTTTGAGTTTATGGCTGGAGCACTGCATTTATATGTCTAACTGTACTGCATTTGTTCTTTTTGTGCACTTTTTAACGAGCATAGTCAAACTTCATTTTGACGCAGTGTCTGTTTTCCATGCTGGGGCACCAGGGTTTGAGGAGGTTACACAATTGATTGACCATTATTTTGCAGAGGGTAATGTTGGTGTGAGCTTTGATCAGAGACGTCCTGTCTTGTCTGAAACACAATTGCAATCTGTTGATGGTACAGAGGAAGTTACACAGGATTGGATGGTCTCGGAACAGCTTCGTCAATATGAGTTGAAGCAAATCAAGAAGAAGTTGAGGTTTGAAATTGAGTCAAAAGAGTTTGCGGAGAAGGAGAAGCAGAGGAGATCTGCAGATGGTGCCAAGGGTGGTAAATTTGGCAAGGTGAAGTAGCCTTCTTTGCAGAAGAAGAGGTTGAGTACTGTTGCTGAGGAAGGTGGTACACCTCGGCGGAGTCCACGTGTTGCTGGAATGAAGAAGAATCTTGGCAAGAGAACTGCTGAAGCTGGTGGAAGTGATGATCCTCAGCGCAAGCGACTACATGTCACTAAAGGTCCCAACTCTGATGACGACGACTTTGTGCTTGCTGATTATGTGAAGGGTGTTCATCCTTCTAGACGAAAATACTATGGTTCATCTAAGAGTCTACCCAAGCGTGCCCGTGATGATGTCGACGAAGATGTTGGTGGTGACTCTGGCGAGGAGGTGGATGCTGCTCCAAAGGTTTGTTGAAGTGCACTGCATTTGTTTCCTTCATTGTTATTCTTTCTGTATTATCTATGTCTCTTCTAATGTGGACTGCATTTCCCTTTACACAGAGGAAGAAGTCTAGTAAGAGCAATGCAACTGAAGATGATGCTAAGGGAGATGATTCTCGATTTAACAAGACCGTGCGGTTGTCGCTTCCCACTGTTTGCAAGGTTGCTTCTTTGTTGAAAGAGGCGCATTGTAGCCGTGTTATAGATGCTGGATTTGGTGTTGTCTTTGGTGTTGTCTTTGATCTGACAGTAAAGAAAAATGTGTCGCGCATTCTTATGTGCTATCTGATGGGAGTGATTGACCCTGCCACCATGGTAATGGACTTTGGGAATGGCAGGGTTCTTCGAATCAATCGTGATGCAGTTCATCACATTTTTGATTTACCTATGGGACGTCACACTGCACCCATGCCTGCTTCCAGCGGTCATGATGGATCGTTGACTGCCCTCAAGGATGAGCTTGGCTTTGACCGTTAAAAAAGTATAGGTGTCAAGGACTTGCTTGAGAAGTTGAAGGTGTTGGTGGAGGAAGATGATTATGTGAGTGTTGACCTTGCTGTGAAGGTGTTCTTCCTGATACTTTACCAGGATTTGCTGTGCCCGGGGCCTGTAGTTCGTTTGGGTAGAGTTGCTGCGATGGTAGAGAACATGGATTATGCGGCTATGGCTCAGATGGACTTTTGCCAGCTTGTTGTTGATGAGTTGCAGGCAGTTGTGGTTAGGTGGCAAACAGAAGGCAGCAAGCAGAATTGTGTAGAGGGTTGTGCCATTGTCCCCCTGATTATGTATCTTGACTGCTTGAAGCTTCGCAAATTTTCAGTCATGCACACGTTGACGCCACGCGCGTCATACCTGACGACCAAGGACCTCATGAAGTTGTACAATGAGGATGTGCTTGTGAAAGGAAAGATTTACTTGGAAAGTTACAAATTTGGGAAGCTGCCGGTCAGTGCATCTGATTTTTTAATATCAGATTTTTTTTAAAAAAAAGATGTGCAACCATTATAAATGTGAACTTTTCTAGTACTCACATGTGTACTTCTCTTTGCCTGTTGTCTTTTTTTGCAGTGGAAGGCGTCAGGTGATATTGTGTACAACCGTCCTGTTGCAATTGTACACGGCAGCTCTGATGCGGGGCCTAGCACTCATGCTAGGTTTTATGAGCCTATCCGTAGCCAACTTCCTGCCTGTGATGATGAGGTGCCAGATACTCGTGGTTTCATGCCTCGACAGATGTTTGATAATACAAGCTCTTATAAACAGGCATTTGTTGGCAGCAAAAAACATGAGGAGATTGATGAGCTTCTTCTGAAGGTTTTGAAGCTGACTGAAGATTTGCCAACCTCTGGTGACAGGTTGAGGACAGTTGCTGTCTTTTTCCCTGCTGTCCATGGCCCACGAGATGAAGATATTGTTGCTGCTCACAATTTTGATTGTGGTGTGATTAAAAGCCTGAAGATTGCAGTGACGAATGTTCGGTCTTCGTATGCTCAATTGAGACATTCACAGGAAGAAAAAGCGGTCTGTATGAGAAGGATGTTGGGCATATTTTGGACGAAATGACCCATCAGGACGCTGGCGTTGGCGCTGACAATGTATGTTCTAGGTTTTTTGCGGCTTCGAACCTCTTTTTTGTGTATTATATTGACTGCTCCTCACTATTTTTGTTTTTTTTTGTTATAGGCTAGAGTGGAATCTTCTGGTGTCGATGGAACTAGAGACGACGAAGCTGGTCAGGTATAAATACTCCTGCCATGTCTGTTCTGCCATGCGTCCCTTTTTCTTTGAACTTGCATTTGTTTGCTTCCCATTTTTATTGTTTTTTGTGTACTTCACTGTTGTGAAGTGTGTACTGCTTGTGCATAGTTGAAGTTTTTTCTTTTTTGGTCGGTACCATCTTATTTCTCGTTTTTGGTTTGTTCTATGCCCGTAGACTGGTGTTGGTGCTTGTGATGTGCACAAAGAGACCTACGATGGCTCTGGTAAGGATGATGTCTTGGCTGATGCATCGTCCCCTCTGGATGTTGTAGCTGATAACGTATAGTTGTATTACTTGTTCTGTTAGTGGGTTGTAATCTATTTTTTTGTTGTTTGTTATAAACTTGATGTAAGCTGTTATGTTCATCCATATGCATTTTCATTTACATATGTTAGCTGCAATAGTTTTACATGCGTGAGCTTCATTGTTTGACAGAAGTGAACTGCAGTTATTTTCGCATGCGCGGTCCATACTGATTTACATATGTGAGCTTCAGTATTTAACACAACTGAACTGCAGCGTTTGACAAAGTGAATTACAGTTCTTTTTTTACGTATATGTGGGTTGCAGTTGTAGTTGTGTTTGACACACGTGTGTTGGAGTTGTTTTGCATATGTGGACTGTAGTCGTTCTGTGTATGTTGTCAGCAGTCTTTGACATAAGTGTGCTGTGTGTTGTTGTGTTAATTACCCCCATGCTCATTTTTGTGTTATTGTGCGTTTTTTAAACTTTCCACAGGTTGGAGAAGAAAATGTGGAAGTTCATGTTGATATGAATCAAGGCAGTTGTGCTGTTGATGGCCATCGCAGTGTTGATGCTTCTGCATCTGTTGCCGTTGACTGTGCAGATCCCTCTGTAGATCAAGGATGCCATGATGCTGTTCCCACCAATCGGCATGAAGATTCTGATGTTGGCATTGAAAAGCCACTGGAGAATGTTGCCCTTGCTGCTAGTGTTGTTGCTTCCCCTGTCTGTCTGGTGTCCAACGATGTTCCGGAAGTATCGAGAGTGGAACCTCATGTAGTTGAAGTATCCAAGGACGTTGCTGTTGACCAGACTCTTGTAAATCGAGAGAATGCTGATGTTGCTGCAGAAGGCCAGTCCAGTGAGGTTGTGGTGGATTCATCGCAACCTATGCAAGAAAATATTTTGCTCAGCTCTGAAGAACGGCAGCCTGAAGACTCTGACACTGAAAGGCAAGAGTTTTTCTTAACAGTGCAGTTTGAAGTTTTTCTCATTCATGTTGTTTAATTACTATGGTATATGTATTAGATGTTTAATGATAAGTGAAACTTGATCTTTTGTCTATGATTTTTAAAATAGCTAGTAGAATTTCCTTATCTTAATATTTAAACTATATTGTTTGGATAAGTGAACTTCATCTTTTTTATTACAGATGACAAACTTCCTGTTGTGACACCGTCGAGCATTGATCCAGCTCTTCTGAAAAGATACAATGAGTTGTACGCTGCTGTTACAAGGGCTTGGAACGACAAGAAGAAGAAGTATGGTTTTTTAGAAATTTTTTTGTTCATATGTATTATCTAATTTTTGTAGTTACCCCTTTTTCTTTGTTGTTATTTTTTTTAGTATCTTATGTTTCAGTTTTTCATGAAAAATTCAGGGACATGATTGCTTTTAAAACTGAGATGGGTGATATTAGCATTGGCGAAGTTGGTCAATCCTTTTGGGATAAAGGGAAGCTCACTACAAGGCTTGTAGATCTTGGGGTTTCTTTGCTGGTAGATAAGTTTAAGGGATCTCCGACAATGGTTGTCCCGTACCATATTTGTGTAAGAATGCAGAAATTTTTGTTTTATTTTTTGATTTTCTTTTCTGATTTCGTGCGACGACCTGTTTGCTTGAGCACTATTTGATTTTTGGTTTTGTTTCGGCAGACAAATATTTGGAATGGTGGTATTGTAGGAAGGAGTGTTAAAATGATGTTCTCCTCAAAAGCCGAGGAGCGCGTTGATAAAAAGGATATGGTGAGAGACGTTTTTATGTGTTGGAAACAATATTTTGTCTTTTTTGTTTTTATAGTGTTCTATTTTTTCTTCTTATAATAATTTTATTTATTTTTTCATGCTTCCAACAGGTCCTTTTTGCAACTTTTGATCCGCCAGATACGAGGGATGGTGTTGGTCATTATTGTGTAGTTGCGTCAAATGTGAAAGAAAGCGGTTTGAATTTCTTGACTCGCTCCAAAAACCTGGAAGCCCTGATGCGGTCAGGGTTTTTAGGAGGATGGTTAAAAATATCAAGTGTGATGGAAAGAAGGAAGCTCAAGTTCTGATGAGCCGCTAAATCCTCCTACACTTGATGGATTTGTGTTGAAACATGTCATTGTCCCAATGCAACCAAATGGGTGCATTCTGTACAGCCCTTTTGTGGCATTCTGTTCAAGTTTTTTTTTTCACTTCATTTTTGTGAAACTGATGTTTTTTATTCTTTGTATTGCAGGCATGATTGTGGATTCTATATGTTTCAATTCTTGTAGACATGGGATGGTGTTCGAGTTGCTAAGTTTGGGGTGGAGCACATTGGCTACATCAGAAAGGTCATGCTCTATAGCTGGCTAACATCGAGGAAGTGTTGCCTTGATTTAACATCACTTCTAGTTTTTGCATATAAAGGTTGTTTTATTGAACTTCTTTATCCTCCCTTTATTTTTTTTGTCTACTGCTTGGTCCGCTTCTTTATGGTCAAGTGAGCTCCATTGTTCTTTATATGTGGGCTGCATTGTTGTAGAGAAGTGTGGGCTGCATTGATGTAGACCAGTGTGCTGCAATGCTGTAGATAAGTGGGCTGCATTGCTGTATACAAGTAGACTGCATTGATGTAGATTAGTGTGCTGCAATGCTATAGACACAAGTAGACTGCATTCATGTAGACTAGTGTGCTGCATTGCTGTATACAAGTGGACTGTATTGCTGTATACAAGTAGATTGCATTAATGTAGACTAGTGTGCTGCAATGCTGTAGACAAGTGGGCTGCATTGCCGTATACAAGTAGACTGTATTGATGTAGACTAGTGTGATGCATTGCTGTATACAAGTGGGATGTATTGCTGTATACAATTAGACTGCATTGATGTAGAGAAGTGTGCTGCATTGCTGTATATAGGTGGGCTGCATTGCTGTATACAAGTAGATTGCATTCTATTTTTCTGTATACATGTTTTTTTGTTTTTGTGTTTTGTGCTGAGTGCTTCCATGTTTTTTTGCACGTTTTTAGGTTTTGATGGGGGGCTTCATCAAGGCTGCACGTCACTGTTTGAGTCTCAGGGTTCTGAGGTGGTTATGGAGGATTGTGTCATTGAAATCTCTCCAGATAATTCTGGTTCTTTGGGTAGAGATGGTTTGAACACAAATGTCGCGTCTGGACCTGATGGTGGAAGGGTCTCTCGACCTAGCTCTCCACACGATGTATATGATGTTGATGATGATGATTTTGTTATGCCGTGTGCACGTGTCACTAGGACTAGGAGTGCAACAATTAATCGCCCTCCTTTGGATGAGGTTGAAGTATTTTCGAACAAGAGGGCAGGTGAGAGGGCTTTTAAGTTGAGATGCTCTATAGAGAAATTGAAGCCTCCGAGATTCAAATATATTGATGAGGCGATTAAAATAAAGGATCTTGTTCTCAGCAAAGATTTTGTAACCAAATACCGCGAGTAAGTTTTATGTGATGTGTGTGCCCTTCATCCTTTTTTGCGTGTTTTGATTTTAATTCTAATTTTATTGATCCCATCTGTGTATGTTTATTGGAGGAATGCGTTCTTTATGGTGCATGGTCCTTTTGGTGATGTCGATACTTACAATATCGACTATATCTATGATACATTTGGCAAAGGAGCTTTAATGGATTCGTATCTCATGGATTTTGTCATCAAGTACTGGAAGCAAGACCCTGAATTGGGTTTAGCTTATAAATCTGGTGAACGTGTGCTACTTTCACCTTTATTTATCACAGTAAACGTTTGCTGTCATTCTTTCCTATTGCACTGGCTTTTTCATGTCCATGCCTGCTTGCATTGTTTATTCTTTTTTTTCATGTCCTTTTTTTGTTCTTTTTTGTGTGCAGTACGTTCTTCAAATGGAAACCTCTGTGGCGAGAGATAATGAAGGAAATCCTGTGTTGCCAGTTGTGCATAGCTCGTTTGTTTTAGAAGATGCAGTTAACTAGTTCAAGTTTTTTTGTGAGCGACGACGCAAACCTGTTGGATGCAAAACTGGTAAGTTCATTGTTTTTTGTCATTTATTTTTCCTGGTTTGTTGCACTTCTTTTTATAGTTATTTTTGGAACAGTGGTCCTGGTGCTACGTGTCGAAAGAACTTTTCATTTCATTTTTGTTTTTTTATGCGAACAGATTAGGATGCCGCGATCTAAGGATGGTCATTATTCCTTATACACGATGAACCAACATCGCCAGATGCTTGATTTCCATGACAGTAGGAAGTATTGTGGCCATCCTGATGTCACGACATGGTGGCGCATGACTGACTACCACGCAGATTGCACTGAAGTGGTATGTTATTTTTTCTTGCCAAGTGTAATGCTTTTTTGTGTTTCTCCTACTGCATTTTTTTCATAAACTGCAGATGCAAATTATAGCACACATAGAACCACAATTGTTTTATGTAGTGCACTGCAACATATGCGCGACAGAACTGCATTTTTCTCACGTGCACTTAAAAGAGGGATTGTCTATATGTTTGATAACAACTCTTATATTTTTTTGGTTCGTCTGAATAGCAACTTTGATCTGTGATGTGTGTTATTTTTACCTTGTGCTTCCTTTTTTTGGCTAGATGAGGAGGATGACTCAGCTGCTGAAGGCGATTTATGGTGAAAAAATGTATAAATCAAAGAACCACCCTGACTGGGTTAAATTGGCAGAGAAGCCCTCTTACCCGGTCGTGCTAGCGCAGGGAACAAATGAGTGCAGAATCTATGTTCTGAGGATGACGCAGTTGTATGACGGCCAACGTCTAGTTGAGAAAATTTTGAAATTCGACGTAACACCTTCTCTGTTTTCTTCTTTTTCTTGTTACTTTTTTTATTATTTTAATTTTTTCACTTTTTTGTTCTTTATGACAACCTTTTTTTAATCACTGGTCTACATTTTTTTTCTTTTTTCTTTTTTTAGCCTGCTGTTGAAGATTGGAAGGCGGAGTACATGTTCCAGCTGCTATTCAATCCTTTGAACATGTTGTGTTATGAATACATGCCGCTTGAGCTATGTGATCTGATTGCGGACCTCGGGCTCACTTCCCAGTCGCAATCGCAGACGCAGTCGCATACGCAGTAACAGTCATTTGGGGACTGTTTTCTACTGGGGGCAAAAGCCTGTGCGTGGACAAGAACTAGGTTTGATGTTGTGTACGTGTGTGCTGACTAAGGTAGTTAATGTATGAAAAAGACTTTTTTTTCTGTCGTTGTGTTTTTGTTGTTCTTTTATGCAGCAATATATGTGGACGAATTTGTATGTGTATGTGAATTTTATATAAATAACTCATACAGTATATATAAGTGTATAATTTTATTTTTTGTTGACGACCACGGTCTATGTGAACTGGCATTTGTCATGCTTACATGTATGGTATGTGTTCGATAAACTGCATCGCATTTGATGTCGAACTTCTTTGTCCAACAAAAAGCACTGCATTTTTTGTCTTCAAGTTCAGTGCTGCACCTGTGTGCATGCCGAAACTGCATTGCTTTATGATACCGTACTGCTTTTTTGCCCAACAAAATGCACTGCTTTTGCCTAAAGTTGCGTTTTGCAGTTGTTTTTTATTGCTTGTACGGTAAGGTAGATGGGGGGGGGGTTTGGGGTGGGGTCCCCCCCCAAATTTTTTTAGTTGTCTATATTTTTTGTATTGTTCTTGTACGCACTGCGTGCGTTAGCGCGAGGCCGAGCAGGGGGTGGGGAGGGGGGTCGTGAACCCCCTCCCATCCCCCTGCGAGGCCGAGCCTGGAACGAGCCGGAGCAGGCGGCGACGCGGCTTGCCGCGGCGCCGCATGCGTAGGCGAGTCCGTCATACCCCGTCGCCCCCTGTCTATCTTAGGGGTGTGGGGGGGGTGGTTTGCGTGCGTCCCTTTGATGGAAAAAACAGAATGTCCGCACTGCGCCTGTCAACCAAGCGCACTGCGTGCGTTAGCGCGAGGCCGAGCAGGGGGTGGGGAGGGGGGGTCGTGACCCCCCTCCCCATCCCCCTGCGAGGCCGAGCCTGGAACGAGCCGGAGCAGGCGGCGACGCGGCTTGCCGCGGCGCCGCATGCGTAGGCGAGTCCGTCATACCCCGTCGCCCCCTGTCTATCTTAGGGGTGTGGGGGTGGTGGGGTTTGCGCGCGTCCCCTTTGATGGAAAAACAGAATGTCCGCACTGCGCCTGTCAACCAAGCGCACTGCGTGCGTTAGCGCGAGGCCGAGCAGGGGGTGGGGAGGGGGGTCGTGACCCCCCTCCCCATCCCCTGCGAGGCCGAGCCTGGAACGAGCCGGAGCAGGCGGCGACGCGGCTTGCCGCGGCGCCGCATGCGTAGGCGAGTCCGTCACACCCCGTCGCCCCCTGTCTATCTTAGGGGTGTGGCTCTGGGGTTGCGTGCGTCCCCTTTGATGGAAAAACAGAATGTCCGCACTGCGCCTGTCAACCAAGCGCACTGCGTGCGTTAGCGCGAGGCCGAGCAGGGGGTGGGGAGGGGGGTCGTGACCCCCCTCCCATCCCCCTGCGAGGCCGAGCCTGGAACGAGCCGGAGCAGGCGGCGACGCGGCTTGCCGCGGCGCCGCATGCGTAGGCGAGTCCGTCACACCCCGTCGCCCCCTGTCTATCTTAGGGGTGTGGCTCTGGGGTTGCGTGCGTCCCCTTTGATGGAAAAACAGAATGTCCGCACTGCGCCTGTCAACCAAGCGCACTGCATGCGTTAGCGCGAGGCCGAGCAGGGGGTGGGGAGGGGGGGTCGTGACCCCCTCCCATCCCCCTGCGAGGCCGAGCCTGGAACGAGCCGGAGCAGGCGGCGACGCGGCTTGCCGCGGCGCCGCATGCGTAGGCGAGTCCGTCATACCCCGTCGCCCCCTGTCTATCTTAGGGGTGTGGCTCCGGGGTTTGCGTGCGTCCCTTTGATGGAAAAACAGAATGTCCGCACTGCGCCTGTCAACCAAGCGCACTGCGTGCGTTAGCGCGAGGCCGAGCAGGGGGTGGGGAGGGGGGGTCGTGACCCCCCTCCCCATCCCCCTGCGAGGCCGAGCCTGGAACGAGCCGGAGCAGGCGGCGACGCGGCTTGCCGCGGCGCCGCATGCGTAGGCGAGTCCGTCATACCCCGTCGCCCCTGTCTATCTTAGGGGTGTGGCTCCGGGGTTTGCGTGCGTCCCCTTTGATGGAAAAACAGAATGTCCGCACTGCGCCTGTCAACCAAGCGCACTGCGTGCGTTAGCGCGAGGCCGAGCAGGGGGTGGGGAGGGGGGGTCGTGACCCCCCTCCACATCCCCCTGCGAGGCCGAGCCTGGAACGAGCCGGAGCAGGCGGCGACGCGGCTTGCCGCGGCGCCGCATGCGTAGGCGAGTCCGTCATACCCCGTCGCCCCCTGTCTATCTTAGGGGTGTGGGTCCGGGGGTTTTGCGCGCGTCCCCTTTGATGGAAAAACAGAATGTCCGCACTGCGCCTGTCAACCAAGCGCACTGCGTGCGTTAGCGCGAGGCCGAGCAGGGGGTGGGGAGGGGGGGTCGTGACCCCCCTCCACATCCCCTGCGAGGCCGAGCCTGGAACGAGCCGGAGCAGGCGGCGACGCGGCTTGCCGCGGCGCCGCATGCGTAGGCGAGTCCGTCATACCCCGTCGCCCCCTGTCTATCTTAGGGGTGTGGGTCCGGGGGTTTTGCGCGCGTCCCCTTTGATGGAAAAACAGAATGTCCGCACTGCGCCTGTCAACCAAGCGCACTGCATGCGTTAGCGCGAGGCCGAGCAGGGGGTGGGGAGGGGGGTCGTGACCCCCCTCCACATCCCCCTGCGAGGCCGAGCCTGGAACAAGCCGGAGCAGGCGGCGACGCGGCTTGCCGCGGCGCCGCATGCGTAGGCGAGTCCGTCATACCCCGTCGCCCCCTGTCTATCTTAGGGGTGTGGCTCCGGGGTTTGCGCGCGTCCCCTTTGATGGAAAAACAGAATGTCCGCACTGCGCCTGTCAACCAAGCGCACTGCATGCGTTAGCGCGAGGCCGAGCAGGGGGTGGGGAGGGGGGGTCGTGACCCCCCTCCACATCCCCCTGCGAGGCCGAGCCTGGAACGAGCCGGAGCAGGCGGCGACGCGGCTTGCCGCGGCGCCGCATGCGTAGGCGAGTCCGTCATACCCCGTCGCCCCCTGTCTATCTTAGGGGTGTGGCTCCGGGGTTTGCGCGCGTCCCCTTTGATGGAAAAACAGAATGTCCGCACTGCGCCTGTCAACCAAGCGCACTGCGTGCGTTAGCCGAGGCCGAGCAGGGGGTGGGGAGGGGGGGTCGTGACCCCCCTCCACATCCCCCTGCGAGGCCGAGCCTGGAACGAGCCGGAGCAGGCGGCGACGCGGCTTGCCGCGGCGCCGCATGCGTAGGCGAGTCCGTCATACCCCGTCGCCCCCTGTCTATCTTAGGGGTGTGGCTCCGGGGGTTTGCGCGCGTCCCCTTTGATGGAAAAACAAAATGTCCGCACTGCGCCTGTCAACCAAGCGCACTGAGTGCGTTAGCGCGAGGCCGAGCAGGGGGTGGGGAGGGGGGTCGTGACCCCCCTCCACATCCCCCTGCGAGGCCGAGCCTGGAACGAGCCGGAGCAGGCGGCGACGCGGCTTGCCGCGGCGCCGCATGCGTAGGCGAGTCCGTCATACCCCGTCGCCCCCTGTCTATCTTAGGGGTGTGGGCTCGGGGGTTTGCGCGCGTCCCCTTTGATGGAAAAACAGAATGTCCGCACTGCGCCTGTCAACCAAGCGCACTGCATGCGTTAGCGCGAGGCCGAGCAGGGGGTGGGGAGGGGGGGTCGTGACCCCCCTCCACATCCCCCTGCGAGGCCGAGCCTGGAACGAGCCGGAGCAGGCGGCGACGCGGCTTGCCGCGGCGCCGCATGCGTAGGCGAGTCCGTCATACCCCGTCGCCCCCTGTCTATCTTAGGGGTGTGGCTCCGGGGGTTTGCGCGCGTCCCCTTTGATGGAAAAACAGAATGTCCGCACTGCGCCTGTCAACCAAGCGCACTGCGTGCGTTAGCGTGAGGCCGAGCAGGGGGTGGGGAGGGAGGTTGTGACCCCCCTCCACATCCCCCTGCGAGGCCGAGCCTGGAACGAGCCGGAGCAGGCGGCGACGCGGCTTGCCGCGGCGCCGCATGCGTAGGCGAGTCCGTCATACCCCGTCGCCCCCTGTCTATCTTAGGGGTGTGGCTCCGGGGTTTGCGCGCGTCCCCTTTGATGGAAAAACAGAATGTCCGCACTGCGCCTGTCAACCAAGCGCACTGCGTGCGTTAGCGCGAGGCCGAGCAGGGGGTGGGGAGGGGGGGTCGTGACCCCCCTCCACATCCCCCTGCGAGGCCGAGCCTGGAACGAGCCGGAGCAGGCGGCGACGCGGCTTGCCGCGGCGCCGCATGCGTAGGCGAGTCCGTCATACCCCGTCGCCCCCTGTCTATCTTAGGGTGTGGCCGGGGGGTTTGCGCGCGTCCCCTTTGATGGAAAAAACAGAATGTCCGCACTGCGCCTGTCAACCAAGCGCACTGCGTGCGTTAGCGCGAGGCCGAGCAGGGGGTGGGGAGGGGGGGTCGTGACCCCCCTCCACATCCCCCTGCGAGGCCGAGCCTGGAACGAGCCGGAGCAGGCGGCGACGCGGCTTGCCGCGGCGCCGCATGCGTAGGCGAGTCCGTCATACCCCGTCGCCCCCTGTCTATCTTAGGGGTGTGGGCTCCGGGGGTTTGCGCGCGTCCCCTTTGATGGAAAAAACAGAATGTCCGCACTGCGCCTGTCAACCAAGCGCACTGCGTGCGTTAGCGCGAGGCCGAGCAGGGGGTGGGGAGGGGGGTCGTGACCCCCCTCCACATCCCCCTGCGAGGCCGAGCCTGGAACGAGCCGGAGCAGGCGGCGACGCGGCTTGCCGCGGCGCCGCATGCGTAGGCGAGTCCGTCATACCCCGTCGCCCCCTGTCTATCTTAGGGGTGTGGCTCGGGGGTTTGCGCGCGTCCCCTTTGATGGAAAAACAGAATGTCCGCACTGCGCCTGTCAACCAAGCGCACTGCGTGCGTTAGCGCGAGGCCGAGCAGGGGGTGGGGAGGGGGGGTCGTGACCCCCCTCCACATCCCCCTGCGAGGCCGAGCCTGGAACGAGCCGGAGCAGGCGGCGACGCGGCTTGCCGCGGCGCCGCATGCGTAGGCGAGTCCGTCATACCCCGTCGCCCCCTGTCTATCTTAGGGGTGTGGCTCGGGGGTTTGCGCGCGTCCCCTTTGATGGAAAAAACAGAATGTCCGCACTGCGCCTGTCAACCAAGCGCACTGCGTGCGTTAGCGCGAGGCCGAGCAGGGGGTGGGGAGGGGGGGTCGTGACCCCCTCCACATCCCCCTGCGAGGCCGAGCCTGGAACGAGCCGGAGCAGGCGGCGACACGGCTTGCCGCGGCGCCGCATGCGTAGGCGAGTCCGTCATACCCCGTCGCCCCCTGTCTATCTTAGGGGTGTGGTCGGGGGGGTTTTGCGCGCGTCCCCTTTGATGGAAAAACAGAATGTCCGCACTGCGCCTGTCAACCAAGCGCACTGCATGCGTTAGCGCGAGGCCGAGCAGGGGGTGGGGGGGGGGGGTCGTGACCCCCCATCCCCCTACGAGGCCTAGCCAGGAACGAGCCGGAGTAGGCGGCGACGCGGCTTGCCGCGGCGCCGCATGCGTAGGCGAGTCCGTCATACCCCGTCGCCCCCTGTCTATCTTAGGGTGTGTGGGGGTCGGTGGTTTGCGCGCGTCCCCTTTGATGGAAAAACAGAATGTCCGCACTGCGCCTGTCAACCAAGCGCACTGCATGCGTTAGCGCGTGGCCGAGCAGGACCCCCCTCCCCATCCCCCTGCGAGGCCGAGCCTGGAACGAGCCGGAGCAGGCGGCGACGCGGCTTGCCGCGGCGCCGCATGCGTAGGCGAGTCCGTCATACCCCGTCGCCCCCTGTCTATCTTAGGGGTGTGGCTCCGGGGTTGCGTGCGTCCCTTTGATGGAAAAACAGAATGTCCGCACTGCGCCTGTCAACCAAGCGCACTGCATGCGTTAGCGCGAGGCCGAGCAGGGGGTGGGGAGGGGGGTCGTGACCCCCCTCCCCATCCCCCTGCGAGGCCGAGCCTGGAACGAGCCGGAGCAGGCGGCGACGCGGCTTGCCGCGGCGCCGCATGCGTAGGCGAGTCCGTCATACCCCGTCGCCCCCTGTCTATCTTAGGGGTGTGGCTCCGGGGTTGCGTGCGTCCCTTTGATGGAAAAACAGAATGTCCGCACTGCGCCTGTCAACCAAGCGCACTGCGTGCGTTAGCGCGAGGCCGAGCAGGGGGTGGGGAGGGGGGGTCGTGAACCACCTACCCATCCTCCTGCGAGGTCGATCCTGGAACAAGCCGGAGCAGGCGGCGACGCGGCTTGCCGCGGCGCCGCATGCGTAGGCGAGTCCGTCATACCCCGTCGCCCCCTGTCTATCTTAGGGGTGTGGCTCGGGGTTTGCGCGCGTCCCTTTGATGGAAAAACAGAATGTCCGCACTGCGCCTGTCAACCAAGCGCACTGCATGCGTTAGCGCGAGGCCGAGCAGGGGGTGGGGAGGGGGGGTCGTGACCCCCCTCCACATCCCCCTGCGAGGCCGAGCCTGGAACGAGCCGGAGCAGGCGGCGACGCGGCTTGCCGCGGCGCCGCATGCGTAGGCGAGTCCGTCATACCCCGTCGCCCCCTGTCTATCTTAGGGGTGTGGCTCCGGGGTTTGCGCGCGTCCCCTTTCATGGAAAAACGGAATGTCCGCACTGCGCCTGTCAACAAAGCACACTGCGTATGTTAGTGCGAGGCCGAGCAGGAGGTGGGAAGGGGGGTCGTGACAGGCGCAGTGGACATTCCGTTTTTCCATGAAATTGAACGCACGCAACCCCGGAGCCACACCCCTAAGATAGACAAGGGGCCGACGGGGTGTGACGGACTCGCCTACGCATGGTGACCCCCTCCCCACCCCCCCGCGAGGCCGAGCCTGGAACGAGCCGGAGCAGGCGGCAACGTGGCTTACCGCGGCGCCGCATGCGTAGGCGAGTCCGTCACACCCCATCGGCCCCCTGTCTATCTTAGGGGTGTGGCTTCGGGGTTGCGTGCGTCCCATTTAATGGAAAACAGAATGTCCGCACTGCGCCTGTCAACCAAGCGCAATGCATGCGTTAGCACCGAGGCCGAGCAGGGGGTGGGGAGGGGGGTCATGACCCCCCTCCCCATCGCCCTGCGAGGCCGAGCCTGGAATGAGCCGGAGCAAGCGGCGACGCGGCTTGCCGCGGCGCATCATGCGTAGGCGAGTCCGTCACACCCCGTCGCCCCTGTCTATCTTAGGGGTGTGGCTCCGGGGTTGCGTGCGTCCCATTTGATGGAAAAAAAGAATGTCCGCACTGCGCCTGTCAACCAAGCGCACTGCGTGCGTTAGCGCGAGGCCGAGCAGGGGGTGGGGAGGGGGGTCGTGACCCCCCTCCCCATCCCCCTACGAGGCCGAGCCAGGAACGAGCCGGAGTAGGCGGCGACGCGGCTTGCCGCGGCGCCGCATGCGTAGGCGAGTCCGTCACACCCCGTCGCCCCCTGTCTATCTTAGGGGTGTGGCTCTGGGGTTGCGTGCGTCCCATTTGATGAAAAAACAGAATGTCCGCACTGCGCCTGTCAACCAAGCGCACTGCGTGCGTTAGCGCGAGGCCGAGCAGGGGGTGGGGAGGGGGGGTCGTGACCCCCCTCCCATCCCCCTGCGAGGCCGAGCCTGGAACGAGCCGGAGCAGGCGGCGACGCGGCTTGCCGCGGCGCCGCATGCGTAGGCGAGTCCGTCATACCCCGTCGCCCCCTGTCTATCTTAGGGTGTGGGGTCCGGGGGTTTGCGCGCGTCCCCTTTGATGGAAAAACAGAATGTCCGCACTGCGCCTGTCAACCAAGCGCACTGCGTGCGTTAGCGCGAGGCCGAGCAGGGGGTGGGGAGGGGGGTCGTGACCCCCCTCCACATCCCCTGCGAGGCCGAGCCTGGAACGAGCCGGAGCAGGCGGCGACGCGGCTTGCCGCGGCGCCGCATGCGTAGGCGAGTCCGTCATACCCCGTCGCCCCCTGTCTATCTTAGGGGTGTGGGTCGGGGGTTTGCGCGCGTCCCCTTTGATGGAAAAATAGAATGTCCGGACTGCGCCTGTCAACCAAGCGCACTGCGTGCATTACGGCGAGGCCGAGCAGGGGGTGGGGAGGGGGGGTCGTGACCCCCCTCCCCATCCCCCTGCGAGGCCGAGCCTGGAACGAGCCGGAGTAGGCGGCAACGCGGCTTGCCGCGGCGCCGCAAGCGTAGGCGAGTCCGTCACACGCCATCAGCCCCCTGTCTATCTTATGGGTGTGGCTCCGGGGTTGCGTGCGTCCCATTTGATGGAACAACAGAATGTCCACACTGCGCCTATCAACCAAGCGCACTGCATGCGTTAGTGCGAGCCCGAGCAGGGGGTGGGGAGGGGGGTCGTGACCCCCCTCCCCATCCCCCTGCGAGGCCGAGCCTGGAACGAGCCGGAGCAGGCGACAACGCGGATTGCCGCGACGCCGCATGCGTAGGCGAGTCCGTCACACCCCGTCGGCCCCTTGTCTATCTTAGGGGTGTGGCTCCGGGGTTGCGTGCGTCCCATTTGATGGAAAAACAGAATGTGCGCACTGCGCCTGTCAACCAAGTGCACTGCGTGCGCTAGCGTGAGGCCGAGCAGGGGGTGGGGAAGGGAGGTCATGACCCCCGTCCCCATCCCCCTGTGAAGCCGAGCCTGGAACAAGCTGGAGCAGGCGGCGACACGGCTTGCCGCTGCGCCGCATTCGTAGGCGAGTCCATCACACCCCGTCGGCCCCCTGTCTATCTTAGGGGTGTGGCTCCGGGGTTGCGTGCGTCCCATTTGATGGAAAAACAGAATGTCCGCACTACGCCTATCAACCAAGCACACTGCATGCGTTCGCGCAAGGCCGAGTAGGAAGTGGGGAGGGGGGTCATGACCCCCCTCCCCATCCCCCTGTGAGGCCGAGCCTGGAACGAGCCGGAGCAGGCGGCGACGTGGCTTGCCGCGGCGCCGCATGCGTAGGCGAGTCCGTCACACCCCGTCGGCCCCTTGTCTATCTTAGGGGTGTGGCTCCGGGGTTGCGTGCGTTCAATTTCATGGAAAAACGGAATGTCCGCACTGCGCCTGTCAACAAAGCGCACTGCGTATGTTAGTGCGAGGCCGAGCAGGAGGTGGAAAGGGGGGGTCGTGACCCCCCTCCCCACCCCCCTGCGAGGCCGATCCTGCAACGAGCCGGAGCAGGCGGCAACGTGGCTTACCGCGGCGCCGCATGCGTAGGCGAGTCCGTCACACCCCATCGGCCCCCTATCTATCTTAGGGGTGTGGCTTCGGGGTTGCGTGCGTCCCATTTAATGGAAAAACAGAATATCCGCACTGCGCCTGTCAACCAAGCGCACTACGTGCGTTAGCACAAGGCGAGCAGGGGGTGGGGAGGGGGGTCATGACCCCCCTCCCCATCCTCCTGCGAGGCCGAGCCTGGAACGAGCCGGAGCAAGCGGCGATGCAGCTTGCCGCGGTGCAGCATGCGTAGGCGAGTCCGTCACACCCCGTCGCCCCCTGTCTATCTTAGGGGTGTGGCTCTAGGGTTGCGTGCGTCCCATTTGATGGAAAAACAGAATGTCCGTACTGCACCTGTCAACCAAGTGCACTGCGTGCGTTAGCGCGAGGCCGAGCAGGGGGTGGGGAGGGGGGGTCGTGACCCCCCTCCCCATCTCCCTGCGAGGCCGAGCTTGGAACGAGCCGGAGCAGGCAGCGACGCGGCTTGCTGCGGCGCCGCATGCGTAGGCGAGTCCGTCACACCCCGTCGGCCCCCTGTCTATCTTAGGGGTGTCACTCGGGGTGTTGCGTGCGTCTCGTTTGATGGAACAACAGAATGTCCGCACTGCGCCTGTCAACCAAGCGCACTGCATGCGTTAGCGCGAGGCCGAGCAGGGGGTAAGGAGGGGGGTCGTGACCCCCCTCCCCATCCCCCTGCGAGGCCGAGCCTGGAACGAGCCGGAGCAGGCGGCAACGCGGCTTGCCGCGGCGCCGCAAGCGTAGGCGAGTCCGTCACACGCCATCAGCCCCCTGTCTATCTTATGGGTGTGGCTCCGGGGTTGCGTGCGTCCCAATTGATGGAAAAACAAATGTCCACACTGCGCCTATCAACCAAGCGCACTGCATGCGTTAGCGCGAGCCCGAGCAGGGGTGGGGAGGGGGGCTCGTGACCCCCTCCCCATCCCCCTGCGAGGCCGAGCCTGGAACGAGCCGGAGCAGGCGGCGACGCGGCTTGCCGCGGCGCCGCATGCGTAGGCGAGTCCGTCATACCCCGTCGCCCCCTGTCTATCTTAGGGGTGTGGCTCCGGGGTTTGCGCGCGTCCCCTTTGATGGAAAAACAGAATGTCCGCACTGCGCCTGTCAACCAAGCGCACTGCGTGCGTTAGCGCGAGGCCGAGCAGGGGGTGGGGAGGGGGGTCGTGACCCCCCTCCACATCCCCCTGCGAGGCCGAGCCTGGAACGAGCCGGAGCAGGCGGCGACGCGGCTTGCCGCGGCGCCGCATGCGTAGGCGAGTCCGTCATACCCCGTCGCCCCCTGTCTATCTTAGGGGTGTGGCTCCGGGGTTTGCGCGCGTCCCTTTGATGGAAAAACAGAATGTCCGCACTGCGCCTGTCAACCAAGCGCACTGCGTGCGTTAGCGCGAGGCCGAGCAGGGGGTGGGGAGGGGGGTCGTGACCCCCCTCCACATCCCCCTGCGAGGCCGAGCCTGGAACGAGCCGGAGCAGGCGGCAACGCGGCTTGCTGCGGAGCCGCATGCGTAGGTGAGTCCGTCACACCCCGTCGCCCCCTGTCTATCTTAGAGGTGTGGCTTTGGGGTTGCGTGCGTCCCATTTGATGGAAAAACAGAATGTCTGCACTGCGCCTGTCAACTAAGTGCACTGCATGCGTTAGCGCGAGGCCGAGCAGGGGGTGGGGAGGAGGGTCGTGACCCCCCTCCCCATCCCCCTGCGAGGCCGAGCCTGGAACGAGCCGGAGCAGGCGGCGACGCGGCTTGCCGCGGCGTCGCATGCGTAGGCGAGTCCGTCACACCCTGTCGGCCCCCTGTCTATCTTAGGGGTGCGGCTCCGGGGTTGCGTGCGTCCCATTTGATGGAAAAACAGAATGTCCGCACTGCGCCTGTCAACTAAGCGCACTGCGTGCGTTAGTGCGAGGCCGAGCAGGGGTAGGGAGGGGGTTCGTGACCCCCTCCCCATCCCCCTGCGAGGCCGAGCCTGGAACGAGCCGGAGCAGGCGGCGACGCGGCTTGCCACGATGCCGCATGCGTAGGCGAGTTCATCACACCCCGCCGGCCCCCTGTCTATCTTAGGGGTGAGGCTCCGGGGTTGCGTGCGTCCCATTTGATGGAAAAACAGAATGTCCGCACTGCGCTTGTCAACCAAGCGCACTGCGTGCGTTAGCGCGAGGCCGAGGGGGTAGGGGGGGTCGTGACCCCCCTCCCCATCCCCCTGCGAGGCCGAGCCGGAACGAGCCGGAGCAGGCGGCGACGCGGCTTGCCGCGAGGCCGAGCAACGCCGTAGGCGTAGTCCGTCACACCCCGTCGCCCCTGTCTATCTTAGAGGTGTGGCTCCGGGGTTGCGTGCGTCCCATTTGATGGAAAAATAGAATGTCTGCACTGCGCGTGTCAACCAAGTGCACTGCATGCGTTAGCGCGAGGCCGAGCAGGGGGTGGAGGAGGGGTCGTGACCCCCCTCCCATCCCCCTGCGAGGCCGAGCCTGGAACGAGCGGAGCAGGCGGCGACGCGGCTTGCTGCGGCGCCGCATGCGTAGGCGAGTCCGTCACACCCCGTCGCCCCCTGTCTATCTTAGGGGTGTGGCTCTGGGGTTTGCGTGCGTCCCATTTGATGGAAAACAGAATGTCCGCACTGCGCCTGTCAACCAAGCGCACTGCATGCGTTAGCACGAGGCCGAGCAGGGGGTGGGGAGGGGGGTCGTGACCCCCCTCCCCATCCCCCTGCGAGGCCGAGCCTGGAACGAGCCGGAGCAGGCGGCGACGCGGCTTGCTGCGGCGCCGCATGCGTAGGCGAGTCCGTCATACCCCGTCGGCCCCCTGTCTATCTTAGGGGTGTGGCTCGGTGGTTGCGTGCGTCCCCTTTGATGGAAAAACAGAATGTCCGCACTGCGCCTGTCAACCAAGCGCACTGCGTGCGTTAGCGCGAGGCCGAGCAGGGGTGGGAGGGGGGTCGTGACCCCCCTCCCCATCCCCCTGCGAGGCCGAGCCTGGAACGAGCCGGAGCAGGCGGCAACGCGGCTTGCCGCGGCGCCGCAAGCGTAGGCGAGTCCGTCACACGCCATCAGCCCCTGTCTATCTTATGGGTGTGGCTCCGGGGTTGCGTGCGTCCCAATTGATGGAAAAACAAAATGTCCACACTGCGCCTATCAACCAAGCGCACTGCATGCGTTAGCGCGAGCCCGAGCAGGGGGTGGGGAGGGGGGGTCGTGACCCCCCTCCCCATCCCCCTGCGAGGCCGAGCCTGGAATGAGCCGGAGCAGGCGGCGACACGGATTGCCGCGACGCCGCATGCGTAGGCGAGTCCGTCACACCCCGTCGGCCCCCTGTCTATCTTAGGGGTGTGGCTCCGGGGTTGCGTGCGTCCCATTTGATGGAAAAACAGAATGTCCGCACTGCGCTTGTCAACCAAGCGCACTGCGTGCGTTAGCGCGAGGCCGAGCAGGTGGTAAGGAGGGGGTTGTGACCCCCCTCCCCATCCCCCTGCGAGGCCGAGCCTCGAACGAGCCGGAGCAGGTAGCGACACTGCTTGCCGCGGCGCCGCATACGTAGGCGAGTCCGTCACACCCCGTCGGCCCCCTGTCTATCTTAGGGGTGTGGCTCCGGGGTTGCGTGCGTCCCATTTGATGGAAAAACAGAATGTCCGCACTGCGCCTGTCAACCAAGCGCACTGCGTGCGTTAGCGCGAGGCCGAGCAGGGGTAAGGAGGGGGTCGTGACCCCCCTCCCCATCCCCCTGTGAGGCCGAGCCTGGAACGAGCCGGAGCAGGCGGCAACGCGGCTTGCCGCGGCGCCGCATGCGTAGGCGAGTCCGTCATACCCCGTCGCCCCCTGTCTATCTTAGGGTGTGGCTTCGGGGTTTGCGTGCGTCCCCTTTGATGGAAAAACAGAATGTCCGCACTGCGCCTGTCAACCAAGCGCACTGCATGCGTTAGCGCGAGGCCGAGCAGGGGGTGGGGAGGGGGGTCGTGACCCCCCTCCACATCCCCCTGCGAGGCCGAGCCTGGAACGAGCCGGAGCAGGCGGCGACGCGGCTTGCCGCGGCGCCGCATGCGTAGGCGAGTCCGTCATACCCCGTCGCCCCCCTGTCTATCTTAGGGTGTGGGGCTCGGGGTTTGCGCGCGTCCCTTTGATGGAAAAACAGAATGTCCGCACTGCGCCTGTCAACCAAGCGCACTGCGTGCGTTAGCGCGAGGCCGAGCAGGGGGTGGGGAGGGGGGTCGTGACCCCCCTCCACATCCCCCTGCGAGGCCGAGCCTGGAACGAGCCGGAGCAGGCGGCGACGCGGCTTGCCGCGGCGCCGCATGCGTAGGCGAGTCCTCATACCCCGTCGCCCCTGTCTATCTTAGGGGTGTGGCCCGGGTGGTTTGCGCGCGTCCCCTTTGATGGAAAAACAGAATGTCCGCACTGCGCCTGTCAACCAAGCGCACTGCGTGCGTTAGCGCGAGGCCGAGCAGGGGGTGGGAGGGGGGTCGTGACCCCCCTCCACATCCCCCTGCGAGGCCGAGCCTGGAACGAGCCGGAGCAGGCGGCGACGCGGCTTGCCGCGGCGCCGCATGCGTAGCGAGTCCGTCATACCCCGTCGCCCCTGTCTATCTTAGGGGTGTGGTCGGGGGTTGCGTGCGTCCCATTTGATGGAAAACAGAATGTCTGCACTGCGCGTGTCAACCAAGTGCACTGCATGCGTTAGCGCGAGGCCGAGCAGGGGGTGGGGAGGGGGGTCATGACCCCCCTCCCCATCCCCCTGCGAGGCCGAGCCTGGAACGGGCCGGAGCAGGCGGCGACGCGGCTTGCTGCGGCGCCGCATGCGTAGGCGATTCCGTCACACCCCATCGGCCCCCTGTCTATCTTAGGGGTGTGGCTCCGGGGTTGCGTGCGTCCCAGTTGATGGAAAAACAGAATGTCCACACTGCGCCTGTCAACCAAGCGCACTGCGTGCATTAGCGCGAGGCCGAGCAGGGGTAGGGGAGGGGGTCGTGACCCCCTCCCATCCCCCTGCGAGGCCGAGCCTGGAACGAGCCGGAGCAGGCGGCGATGCGGCTTGCCGCCGCGCCGCATGCGTAGGCGAGTCCGTCACACCCCGTCGGCCCCCTGTCTATCTTAGGGTTGTGGCTCTGGGGTTGTGTGCGTCCCGTTTGATGGAAAAACAGAATGTCCGCACTGCGCCTGTCAACCAAGCGCACTGCGTGCGTTAGCGCGAGGCCGAGCAGGGGGGTAGGGAGGGGGGTCGTGACCCCCCTCCCCATCCCCCTGCGAGGCCGAGCCTGGAACGAGCCGGAGCAGGCGGCGATGCGGCTTGCCGCGGTGCCGCATGCGTAGGCGAGTCCGTCACACCCCGTCGCCCCTGTCTATCTTAGGGTGTGGGGTCGGGGTTTGCGTGCGTCCCCTTTGATGGAAAAACAGAATGTCCGCACTGCGCCTGTCAACCAAGCGCACTGCGTGCGTTAGCGCGAGGCCGAGCAGGGGGGTGGGGAGGGGGGTCGTGACCCCCCTCCACATCCCCCTGCGAGGCCGAGCCTGGAACGAGCCGGAGCAGGCGGCGACGCGGCTTGCCGCGGCGCTGCATGCGTAGGCGAGTCCGTCACACCCCGTCGCCCCCTGTCTATCTTAGGGGTTGGGGTCGGGGTTTGCGTGCGTCCCCTTTGATGGAAAAACAGAATGTCCGCACTGCGCCTGTCAACCAAGCGCACTGCGTGCGTTAGCGCGAGGCCGAGCAGGGGGTGGGGAGGGGGGTCGTGACCCCCCTCCACATCCCCCTGCGAGGCCGAGCCTGGAACGAGCCGGAGCAGGCGGCGACGCGGCTTGCCGCGGCGCCGCATGCGTAGGCGAGTCCGTCATACCCCGTCGCCCCCTGTCTATCTTAGGGGTGTGGCTCCGGGGGTTTGTGCGCGTCCCCTTTGATGGAAAAACAGAATGTCCGCACTGCGCCTGTCAACCAAGCGCACTGCGTGCGTTAGCGCGAGGCCGAGCAGGGGGTGGGGAGGGGGGTCGTGACCCCCCTCCACATCCCCCTGCGAGGCCGAGCCTGGAACGAGCCGGAGCAGGCGGCGACGCGGCTTGCCGCGGTGCCGCATGCGTAGGCGAGTCCGTCATACCCCGTCGCCCCCTGTCTATCTTAGGGGTGTGGCTCCGGGGGTTTGCGCGCGTCCCCTTTGATGGAAAAACAGAATGTCCGCACTGCGCCTGTCAACCAAGCGCACTGCGTGCGTTAGCGCGAGGCCGAGCAGGGGGGGGGGAGGGGGGTCGTGACCCCCCTCCACATCCCCCTGCGAGGCCGAGCCTGGAACGAGCCGGAGCAGGCGGCGACGCGGCTTGCCGCGGCGCCGCATGCGTAGGCGAGTCCGTCATACCCCGTCGCCCCCTGTCTATCTTAGGGGGTGGGCTCCGGGGTTTGCGCGCGTCCCCTTTGATGGAAAAAACAGAATGTCCGCACTGCGCCTGTCAACCAAGCGCACTGCATGCGTTAGCGCGAGGCCGAGCAGGGGGTGGGGAGGGGGGTCGTGACCCCCCTCCACATCCCCCTGCGAGGCCGAGCCTGGAACGAGCCGGAGCAGGCGGCGACGCGGCTTGCCGCGGCGCCGCATGCGTAGGCGAGTCCGTCATACCCCGTCGCCCCCTGTCTATCTTAGGGGTTGGCTCGGGGTTTGCGCGCGTCCCCTTTGATGGAAAAACAGAATGTCCGCACTGCGCCTGTCAACCAAGCGCACTGCATGCGTTAGCGCGAGGCCGAGCAGGGGGTGGGGAGGGGGGTCGTGACCCCCCTCCACATCCCCCTGCGAGGCCGAGCCTGGAACGAGCCGGAGCAGGCGGCGACGCGGCTTGCCGCGGCGCCGCATGCGTAGGCGAGTCCGTCATACCCCGTCGCCCCCTGTCTATCTTAGGGTGTGGCTCCGGGGTTTGCGTGCGTCCCCTTTGATGGAAAAAACAGAATGTCCGCACTGCGCCTGTCAACCAAGCGCACTGCATGCGTTAGCGCGAGGCCGAGCAGGGGGTGGGAGGGGGGTCGTGACCCCCCTCCACATCCCCCTGCGAGGCCGAGCCTGGAACGAGCCGGAGCAGGCGGCGACGCGGCTTGCCGCGGCGCCGCATGCGTAGGCGAGTCCGTCATACCCCGTCGCCCCCTGTCTATCTTAGGGGTGTGGCTCGGGGTTTGCGTGCGTCCCTTTGATGGAAAAACAGAATGTCCGCACTGCGCCTGTCAACCAAGCGCACTGCATGCGTTAGCGCGAGGCGAGCAGGGGTGGGGAGGGGGGTCGTGACCCCCCTCCACATCCCCCTGCGAGGCCGAGCCTGGAACGAGCCGGAGCAGGCGGCGACGCGGCTTGCCGCGGCGCCGCATGCGTAGGCGAGTCCGTCATACCCCGTCGCCCCCTGTCTATCTTAGGGGTGTGGCTCCGGGGTTTGCGTGCGTCCCATTTGATGGAAAAACAGAATGTCCGCACTGCGCCTGTCAACCAAGCGCACTGCATGCGTTAGCGCGAGGCCGAGCAGGGGGTGGGAGGGGGGTCGTGACCCCCCTCCCCATCCCCCTGCGAGGCCGAGCCTGGAACGAGCCGGAGCAGGCGGCGACGCGGCTTGCCGCGGCGCCGCATGCGTAGGCGAGTCCGTCATACCCCGTCGCCCCCTGTCTATCTTAGGGGTGTGGCTCCGGGGTTTGCCGTGCGTCCCTTTGATGGAAAAACAGAATGTCCGCACTGCGCCTGTCAACCAAGCGCACTGCATGCGTTAGCGCGAGGCCGAGCAGGGGGTGGGGAGGGGGGTCGTGACCCCCCTCCCCATCCCCCTGCGAGGCCGAGCCTGGAACGAGCCGGAGCAGGCGGCGACGCGGCTTGCCGCGGCGCCGCATGCGTAGGCGAGTCCGTCATACCCCGTCGCCCCCTGTCTATCTTAGGGGTGTGGCTCCGGGGTTTGCGCGCGTCCCATTTGATGGAAAAAACAGAATGTCCGCACTGCGCCTGTCAACCAAGCGCACTGCGTGCGTTAGCGCGAGGCCGAGCAGGGGGTGGGGAGGGGGGTCGTGACCCCCCTCCCCATCCCCCTGCGAGGCCGAGCCTGGAACGAGCCGGAGCAGGCGGCGACGCGGCTTGCCGCGGCGCCGCATGCGTAGGCGAGTCCGTCATACCCCGTCGCCCCCTGTCTATCTTAGGGGTGTGGCTCCGGGGTTGCGTGCGTCCCATTTGATGGAAAAACAGAATGTCCGCACTGCGCCTGTCAACCAAGCGCACTGCCGTGCGTTAGCGCGAGGCCGAGCAGGGGTGGGGAGGGGGGTCGTGACCCCCCTCCCCATCCCCTGCGAGGCCGAGCCTGGAACGAGCCGGAGCAGGCGGCGACGGCTTGCCGCGGCGCCGCATGCGTAGGCGAGTCCGTCACCCCGTCGCCCCTGTCTATCTTAGGGTGTGGCTCCGGGGTTGCTGCGTCCCATTTGATGGAAAAACATATGCGCAGCGCCTGAGCGCCCAAGGGGTGGGGAGGGGGGTCGTGACCCCCCTCCCATCCCCCTGCAGGCCGAGCCTGGAACGAGCCGGAGCAGGCGGCGACGCGGCTTGCCGCGGTGCCGCATGCGTAGGCGAGTCCGTCACACCCCTCGCCCCCGTCTATCTTAGGGTGTGGCTCCGGGGTTGCGTGCGTCCCATTTGATGGAAAACAGAATGTCCGCACTGCGCCTGTCAACCAAGCGCACTGCCTGCATTAGCGTGTGGCCGAGCAAGGGGTGGGAAGGGGGGTCGTGACCCCCCCTCCCCATCTCCCTGTGAGGCCGAGCCTGGAATGAGCCGGAGCAAGCAGCGACGCGGCTTGCTGCGGTGCCGCATGCGTAGGCGAGTCCGTCACACCCTGTCTATCTAGGGGTGTGGCTCCGGGGTTGCATGCGTCCATTGATGGAAAACAGAAATGTCTGCACTGTGCCTGTCAACCAAGCGCACTGCATGCGTTAGCGCGAGGGCCGAGAAGGGGGTGGGAGGGGGGGTCGTAACCCCCCTCCCCATGCCCCTGCGAGGCCGAGCTTGGAACGAGCCGGAGCAAGCGGCGACGTGGCTTGCCCCGGCGCCGCATGCGTAGGCGAGTCCGTCACACCCCGTCGCCCCCTGTCTATCTTAGGGGTGTGGCTCCGGGGTTCCGTGCGTCCCATTTGATGGAAAAACAGAATGTCCGCACTGCGCCCGTCAACCAAGCGCACTCCATGCGTTAGCGCGAGGTCAAGCAGGGGGTAGGGAGGGGGGGTCATGACCCCCCTCCCCATCTCCCTGCGAGGCTGAGCCTGGAACAAGCCGGAGCAAGCGGTGACGCAGCTTGCCACGGCGCCGCATGCGTAGGCGAGTCCGCCTCACCCCATCGCCCTGTCTATCATAGGGGTGTGGCTCCAGGGTTGCGTGCGTCCCATTTGATGGAAAAACATAATGTCCGCACTGCACCTGTGAACCAAGCGCACTGCATGCGTTGGCGCGAGGCCGAGCAAGGGGTGGGCAGGGGGGTCGTGACCCCCCTCCTCATCCCCCTGCAAGGCCAAGCCTGGAACGAGCCGGAGCAGGCGGCGACGCGGCTTGCCGCGGCGCCGCATGCGTAGGCGAGTCCGTCACACCCCGTCGCCCCCTGTTTATCTTAGGGGTGTGGCTCCGGGGTTGTGTGCGTCCCATTTGATGGAAAAATAGAATGTCCACACTACGCCTGTCAACCAAGCGCACTGCGTGCGTTAGCGCGAGGCCGAGCAGGGGGTGGGTAGGGGGGTCGTGACCCCCCTCCCCATCCCCCTGCAAGGGCAAGCCTGGAACGAGCCGGAGCAGGCGGCGACGTGGCTTGCCGCAGCGCCGCATGCGTAGGCGAGTCCGTCACACCCCCTCGCCCCTGTCTATCTTAGGGTGTGGCTCTGGGGTTGCGTGCGTCCCATTTGATGGAAAAACAGAATGTCCGCACTGCGCCTGTCAACCAAGCGCACTGCGTGTGTTAGCGCGAGGCCGAGCAGGGGGTGGGGAAGGGGGGGTCGTGACCCCCCTCCCAATCTCCCTGCGAGGCCGAGCCTGGAACGATACAGAGCAGGCGGCGACGCGGCTTGCCGCGGCGCCGCATGCGTAGGCGAGTCCGTCACACCCCGTCGCCCCCTGTCTATCTTAGGGGTGTGGCTCCGGGGTTGCCTGCGTCCCATTTGATGGAAAAACAGAATGTCCGCACTGCGCCTGTCAACCAAGCGCACTGCGTGCGTTAGCGCGAGGCCGAGCAGGGGTGGGGAGGGGGGTCGTGACCCCCCTCCCCACCCCCCTGCGAGGCCGAGCCTGGAACGAGCCGGAGCAGGCGGCGACGCGGCTTGGCGCGGTGCCGCATGCGCAGGCGAGTCTGTCACACCCCATCGCCCCCTGTCTATCTTAGGGGTGTGGCTCCAGGATTGCGTGCGTCCCATTTGATGGAAAAACAGAATGTCCGCACTGCGCCTGTCAACCAAGCGCACTGCGTGCGTTAGCGCGTGGCCGAGCAAGGGGTGGGGAGGGGGGTCGTGACCCCCCTCCCCATCTCCCTGTGAGGCCGAGCCTGGAACGAGCCGGAGCAGGCGGCGACGCGGCTTGCCGCGGCGCCGCATGCGTAGGCGAGTCCGTCACACCCCGTCGCCCCTGTCTATCTTAGGGGTGTGGCTCCGGGGTTGCCTGCGTCCCATTTGATGGAAAAACAGAATGTCTGCATTGCGCCTGTCAACCAAGCGCACTGCGTGCCTTACGCGAGGCCGAGCAAGGGGTGGGGAGGGGGGTCGTGACCCCCCTCCCCATCTCCCTGCAAGGCCGAGCCTGGAACGAGCCGGAGCAGGCGGCGACATGGCTTGGCGCGGTGCCGCATGCGTAGGCGAGTCCGTCACACCCCATCGCCCCGGTCTATCTTAGGGGTGTGGCTCCGGGGTTGCGTGCGTCCCATTTGATGGAAAAACAGAATGTCCGCACTGCGCCTGTCAACCAAGCGCACTGCGTGCGTTAGCGCGTGGCCGAGCAAGGGGTGGGGAGGGGGGTCGTGACCCCCCTCCCCATCACCCTGTGAGGCCGAGCCTGGAATGAGCCGGAGCAAGCGGCGACGCGGCTTGCCGCGGCGCCGCATGCGTAGGCGAGTCCGTCACACCCTGTCTATCTTAGGGGTGTGGCTCCGGGGTTGCATGCGTCCCATTTGATGGAAGAACAGAATGTCCGCACTGCGCCTGTCAACCAAGCGAACTACATGTGTTAGCGCGAGGCCGAGCAGGGGGAGGAAGGGGGGGTCATGACCCCCCTCCCCATGCCCCTGCGAGGTCGAACCTGGAACGAGCCGGAGCAGGCAGCGACGCGGCTTGCCCCGGCGCTGCATGCGTAGACGAGTCTGTCACACCCCGTCGTCCCCTCTCTATCTTAGGGGTGTGGCTCCGGGGTTGCGTGCGTCCAATTTGATGGAAAACAGAATGTTCGCACTGCGCCTGTCAACCAAGCGCACTGCATGCGTTAGCGCGAGGCCGAGCAGGGGGTGGGGAGGGGGGTCGTGACCCCCCTCCCCATGCCCCTGTGAGGCCGAGCCTGGAACGAGTCGAAGCAGGCGGCGATGCGGCTTGCCGCGGTGCAGCATGTGTAGGCGAGTCCGTCACACCCCGTCGCCCCCTGTCTATCTTAGGGGTGTGGCTCCGGGGTTGCGTGCGTCCCATTTGATGGAGAAACAGAATGTCCGCACTGCGCCTGTCAACCAAGCGCACTGCCTGCATTAGCGCGAGGCCGAGCAGGGGGTGGGGAGGGGGTCGTGACCCCCCTCCCCATCCCCCTGCGAGGCCGATCCTGGAACGAGCCGGAGCAGGCGGCGACGCGGCTTGCCGCGGCGCGACATGCGTAGGCGAGTCCGTCACACCCCGTCGCCCCCTGTCTATCTTAGGGGTGTGGCTCGGGGTTGCGTGCGTCCCATTTGATGGAAAAACAGAATGTCCGCACTGCGCCTGTCAACCAAGCGCACTGCGTGCGTTAGCGCGAGGCCGAGCAGGGGGTGGGGAGGGGGGGTCGTGACCCCCCTCCCCATCCCCCTGCAAGGCCGAGCCTGGAACGAGCCGGAGCAGGCGGCGACGCGGCTTGCCGCGGCGCCGCATGCGTAGGCGAGTCCGTCACACCCCGTCGCCCCCTGTCTATCTTAGGGGTGTGGCTCTGGGGGTTGCGTGCGTCCCATTTGATGGAAAAAACAGAATGTCCGCACTGCGCCTGTCAACCAAGCGCACTGCATGCGTTAGCGCGAGGCCGAGCAGGGGGTGGGGAGGGGGTCGTGACCCCCCTCCCCATCCCCTTGCGAGGCCGAGCCTGGAACGAGCCGGAGCAGGCGGCGACGCGGCTTGCCGCGGCGCCGCATGCGTAGGCGAGTCCGTCACACCCGGTCGCCCCCCTGTCTATCTTAGGGGTGTGGTCCGGTGTTGCGTGCTTCCCATTTGATGGAATAACAGAATGTCCGCACTGCGCCTGTCAACCAAGCGCACTTCATGCGTTAGCGCGAGGCCGAGCAGGGGGTGGGGAGGGGGGTCGTGACCGCCCCCTCCCCATCCCCCTGCGAGGCCGAGCCTGGAACGAGCCGGGCCGCGGCTCCGCATGCGTAGGTGAGACCGTCACACCCTGTCACCCCTGACTATCTTAGGGGTGTGGCTCCGGGGTTGCGTGCGTCCCATTTGATGGAAAAAATAGAATGTCCGCACTACGCCTGTCAACCAAGTGCACTACATGCGTTAGCGCGAGGCCGAGCAGGGGGTCGGAGGGGGGGTCGTGACCACCCTCCCCATGCCCGTGCGAGGCCGAGCCTGGAACGAGCCAGAGCAGGCGGCGACGCGGCTTGCCGCGGCGCCGCATGCGTAGGCGAGTCCGTCACACCCCGTCGCCCCATGTCTATCTTAGGGGTGTGGCTCCGGGGTTTCGTGCATACCATTTGATGGAAAAACAGAATGTCCCTACTGCGCCTGTCAACCAAGCGCACTACGTGCGTTACTGTGAGGCCGAGCAGGGGGTAGGGAGGGGGGTCGTGACCCCCCTCCCATGCCCCTGCGAGACCGAGCCTTGAACAAGCCGGAGCAGGCGGCGATGCGGCTTGCCGCGGCGCCGCATGCGTAGGCGAGTCCGCCACACCGCATCGCCCTGTCTATCTTAGGGGTGTGGCTCCGGGGTTGCGTGCATCATATTTGATGGAAAATAAGAATGTCCGCACTGCGCCTGTCAACCAAGCGCACTGCCTGCGTTGGCGCGAGTCCGAGCAAGGGGTGGGTAGGGGGGTCTTGACCCCCCTCCCCATCCCCCTGCAAGGCCGAGCCTGGAACGAGCCGGAGCAGGCAGCGACGCGGCTTGCCGTGGCGCCGCATGCGTAGCCGAGTCCGTCACACCCCGTTGCCCCCTGTCTATCTTAGGGGTGTGGCTCCGGGGTTGCGTGCATCCCATTTGATGGAAAAACAGAATGTCCGCACTCCTGTCAACCAAGCGCACTGCGTGCGTTAGCGCGAGGCCGAGCAGGGGGTGGGGAATGGGGGGGCGTGACCCCCCTCCCCATCCCCCTGCGAGGGCGAGCCTAGAATGAGCCAGAGCAGGCGGCGACGCGGCTTGCCGCAGCGCCGCATGCGTAGGCGAGTCCGTCACACCCCGTCGCCCCTGTCTATCTTAGAGGTGTGGCTCCGGGCTTTCGTGCATCCCATTTGATGGAAAAACAGAATGTCCCTACTGTGCCTGTCAACCAAGCGCACTGCGTGCATTAGCGCGACGCCGAGCAGGGGGTAAGGAGGGGGGTCGTGACCCCCCTCCCCATGCCCCTGCGAGGCCGAGCCTGGATCAAGCCGGAGCAGGCGGCGACGCGCTTGCCACGGCGCCGCATGCGTAGGCGAGTCCGCCACACCCCATCGCCCCCTGTCTATCTTAGGGGTGTGGCTCTGGGTTGCGTGTGTCCCATTTGATGGAAAAACAGAATGTCTGTACTGTGCCTGTCAACCAATCGCACTGCGTGCGTTGGCGCGAGGCCGAGCAAGGGGTGGGCAGGGGGGTCGTGACCCCCCTCCCCATCCCCCTGCGAGGCCGAGCCTGGAACGAGCCGGAGCAAGCAGCGTTGCGGCTTGCCGCGGCGCCGCATGCGTAGGCGAGTCCGTCACACCCCGTCGCCCCCTGTCTATCTTAGGGGTGTGGCTCCGGGGTTGCGTGCGTCCCATTTGATGGAAAAATAGAATGTCCGCACTACGCGTGTCAACCAAGCGCACTGCGTGGGTTAGCGCGAGGCCGAGCAGGGGGTGGGGAGGGGGGTCGTGACCCACCTCCCCATCCCCTGCGAGGCCGAACCTGGAACGAGCCGGAGCAGGCGGCGACGCGGCTTGCCGTGATGCTGCATGCGTAGGCGAGTCCGTCACACCCCGTCGCCCTGTCTATCTTAGGGGTGTGCCTCCGGGGTTGCGTGCGTCCCATTTGATGGAAAAACAGAATGTCTGCACTGCGCCTGTCAACCAAGCGCACTGCGTGCGTTAGCGCGAGGCCGAGCTGGGGGTAGGGATGGGGGGTCATGACCCCGCTCCCCATTCCCCTGCAAGGCCGAGCCTGGAACGAGCCGGAGCAGGCAGCAATGCGGCTTGCCGCGGCGCCGCATCCATAGGCGATTCCGTCACACCCCGTCGGCCCCCTGTCTATCTTAGGGGTGTGGCTCTGGGGTTGCGTGCGTCCAGTTTGATGGAAAAACAGAATGTCCGCACTGCGCCTGTCAACCAAGCGCACTTCATGCGTTAGCGCGAGGCCGAGCAGGTGGTGGGAGGGGGGGTCGTGACCCCCCTCCCCATGCCCCTGCGAGGCCGAGCCTGGAACGAGCCGGAGTAGGCGGCGACGAGGCTTGCCGCGGCGCCGCATGCGTAGGCGAGTCCGTCACACCCCGTCGCCCACTGTCTATCTTAGGGGTGTGGCTCCGGGGTTTCGTGCGTCCCATTTGATGGAAAAACAGAATGTCCCTACTACGCCTGTCAACCAAGCGCACTTCATGCGTTAGCGCGAGGCCGAGCAGGGGGTAGGGAGGGGGTCGTGACCCCCCTCCCCATGCCCCTGCAAGGCCGAGCCTAGAACAAGCCGGAGCAGGCGGCGACGCGGCTTGCCGCAGCGCCGCATGCGTAGGCGAGTGCGCCACACCCCATCGCCCCCTGTCTATCTTAGGGGTGTGGCTCCGGGGTTGCGTGCGTCCCCTTTGATGGAAAAACAGAATGTCCGCACTGCACCTGTCAACCAAGCGCACTGCCTGCGTTGGCGCGAGGCCGAGCAAGGGGTGGGCAGGGGGGTCATGACCCCCCTCTCCATCCCCCCGCGAGGTCGAGCCTGGAACGAGCCGGAGCAGGCGGCGACGCGGCTTTCCGCGGAGCCGCATGCGTAGGCAAGTCCGTCACACCCCGTCGCCCCCTGTCTATCTTAGGGGTGTGGCTCCGGGGTTGCGTGCGTCCCATTTGATGGAAAAACAGAATGTCCGCACTACGCCTGTCAACCAAGCGCACTGCGTGCGTTCGCGCGAGGCTGAGCAGGGGGTGGGGAGGGGGTGTCGTGACACCCTCCCCATCCCACTGCGAGGGCGAGCCTGGAACGAGCCGGAGCAGGCGGCGACGCGACTTGCCGCAGCACCGCATGCGTAGGCGAGTCCGTCACACCCCGTCGCCCCTGTCTATCTTAGTGTTGTGGCTCCGGGGTTGCGTGCGTCCCATTTGATGGAAAAACAAAATCTCCGTACTGCGCGTGTCAACCAAGCGCACTGCATGCGTTAGCGCGAGGCCGAGCAGGGGGTGGGGAGGGGGGTCGTGATCCCCCTCCCCATCCTCCTGCGAGGCCGAGCCTGGAACGAGCCGGAGCAGGCGGCGACGCGGCTTGCCGCGGCGCCGCATGCGTAGGTGAGTCCGTCACACCCTGTCGCCCCCTGTCTATCTTAGGGGTGTGGCTCCGGGGTTGCGTGCGACCCATTTGATGGAAAAACAGAATGTCCGCACTACGCCTGTCAACCAAGCGCACTGCATGCGTTAGCGCGAGGCCGAGCAGGGGGTAGGGAGGGGGGGGGGTCGTGACCCCCTCCCCATTCCCCTGCGAGGCCGAGCCTGGAACGAGCCAGAGCAGGCAGCGACGCGGCTTGACGCGGCGCCGCATGCGTAGGCGAGTCCGTCACACCCCGTCGCCCCCTGTCTATCTTAGGGGTGTAGCTCCGGGGTTGCGTGCGTCCCGTTTGATGGAAAACAGAATGTCCGTACTGCGCCTGTCAACCAAGCGCACTGCTTGCGTTAGCGCGAGGCCGAGCAGGGGGTAGGGAGGAGGGTCGTGACCCCCTCCCCATGCCCCTGCGAGGCCGAGCCTGGAACAAGCTGGAGTAGGCGGCGACGTGGCTTGCCACGGTGCCGCATGCGTAGGCGAGTCCGCCACACCCCGTCGCCCCAGTCTATCTTAGGGGTGTGGCTCCGGGGTTGCGTGCGTCCCATTTGATGGATGTCCGCACTGCGCCTGTCAACCAAGCGCACTGCATGCGTTGGCGCGAGGCCGAGCAAGGGGTGGGCAGCGGGGTCGTGACCCCCATCCCCATCCCCCTGCGAGGCCGAGCCTGGAACGAGCCGGAGCAGGCGGCGACGCGGCTTGCCGCGGCACCCCATGGGTAGGCGAGTCTGTCACACCCCGTCGCCTCCTGTCTATCTTAGGGGTGTGGCTCCGGGGTTGTGTGCGTCCCATTTGATGGAAAAACAGAATGTCCGCACTACACCTGTCAATCAAGCGCACTACATGCGTTAGCGCGAGGCCGAGAAGGGGGTGGGAAGGGGGGTCGTGACCCCCTCCCCATCCCCCTGCGAGGGCGAGCCTGGAACGAGCCGGAGGAGGCGGCGACGCGGCTTGCCGCAGCACTGCATGCGTAGGTGAGTCCATCATACCCCGTCGCCCCTGTCTATCTTAGGGGTGTGGCTCTGGGGTTGCGTGCGTCCCATTTGATGGAAAAACAAAATGTTCGTACTGCGCGTGTCAACCAAGCGCACTTCGTGCGTTAGCGCGAGACCGAGCAGGGGGTGGGGAGGGGGGGTCGTAGCAGGCGGCGACGTGGCTTGCCGCGGTGCTGCTTGCGTAGGCGAGTCTGTCACACCCCATTGCCCCTGTCTATCTTAGGGGTGTGCCTCCGGGGTTGCGTGCGTCCCATTTGATGGAAAAACAGAATGTCTGGGGCTTGGTTGGAGCTAGGTGATCAATTTTTTCCTTATTTGAAGCATTTTTTTGGATGATATATATTTTCGTGGTAGTACAAATGATGTCATTTGTACTGCTTGCACCAACGTTGAGTACTGCACTTCGTGAAATAAGTTGTGTGTTGGGAACCACACGAAAGTTGCTGCGGCCCTTGTCGTTCTACATTAATGCATGTACTGCACTTCATGTATACACTTCGTGAACTGCCTTATATTTGTTCTGTGAACTATATTCATGTTTGTTTAGAACGGTATATGGATTATATTTTTTTAGAAATATTAATATTAATTTTTCTTTTTCTATAAATACTATTTTGTGGACTGCATGTTGAGACATGTGTACTCCTTTTTTTACCATTGTGAACTGCATTAATCTTTTTCTTTTTTATGTATGAGTTTGTAGTCAGATTACCTTTTTTTGTTTAATGTTGTTTTTGAATATGTTTTGTATGTGAATAGTATATTTTGGTATCACACATTAAATTTTTCAAAATTGTGTAGATACTTGTTCTAATGCAAACTAATTTCTGCGAAAGCAATTGATCACAAGCAAACTGACATTGTTTTTACAAAATAAATGTTCGATATGAAGCAACGGACATCATCAAAAGCTTGCATACATGAAACAAAGAACAACAGAACTACTAAAGTAAAGTGAAACTAAACATAGCCCTGATTTTTTCTAGTTGCTGTATTGGATTACAACCTTGTTCTTCTTCTTCTTTGCTTCTTTGTCTCTTTTTCCTTGTCCAGTCCCATTATGACATCGTAGATGATTCTCCATGACTCATATGTTGCGAATGCATCTATTGCTACACACTTGATAAGTTTTTCTGGCAATGGGCAAAATCCCCACAGAGTATGGTCCTCCTTGCGGTTAATTTTTTTTCTCCATGTCATGGTAATGAATGTCTATCATCCTGCCGGCAACATCAGCCAAAGAGTCAAACTTCTTTTTATTGTATGGGTCTCTCCATTCCACCTGAATATCAATGTAGTTGTCGGAGTTGATTTCCAAACCAGATACCTTTAGCTTGCTTTTGTCTCCTTCAATAGCGAATCCGACGAAGGTGTACTCATCATTCATGAGGAATTTGTCTAGTTCCATTGGCCTGCAATATATTTGTATAGAGTGAATATAGTTTATTTCTTTAGAACTACCAATGTTTTTTTGTGTTTTTCTCAAACTGAACTGCAATATGAAAAGCTGAATCTGTTGCATTGAGCACTTGCTAATACTTTGTTCAACATAACTAGTAAATCTGATAATAGATTGCATAAACAATGCATGTTTTGTGTATGCTTGTATTCCTGAACCTAATTTCATACATGTTTTGTATGGTAATGTTGCAGTTTTCTATTGTTCAGCCAAATAATTTGTATTTGGTAAAATAGAATTAAACCGCGTGTATTGCTAGATAATACAATTTAAGAATTGAACACATGAGTGACATACATGGAGCCAGATTAAAACTTTCAATGAATTCATATGCCATGATTTTCAAAAATGAGAACCAAAGTTTAAATATTTGGCAATTGCAGTGAAGAAAATTTAAAATCAATATTGACAAGCAATAGCTATTCTTACCGGTCTTTAGATGTAGAGATGTGGTAGACAAGGCATTCTTTTCCTGCGCATAGCTGTAGCACTGCTTCCCGCTGTGGCTTCTCGTAGTGTGTGTACTCGACATTAACGCCGACTAGTTTGACGGGCATTCCGTCGAGCTTCCTCCTGAACGTGGACAACATCTTGTCCACGTCTTTGCCCTTGCTTGTGCAAAAGACGTGGAGCTTGTGATTGCCGTGGAGGTGGATGTCGTGGAGCTCCCTGCTGTACTTGCGGCGCTGCTTGTATAGACGTGCATCCGCCATGATTCTCCTCTGCTCTATGGTGTTTGTTCTAGAGAGAGGTTAGTGAAAGGAAAGAGTGGAGAAGAAGATGCAATGGGGTTTTTTGGGGGGGACGAAGCAGTTGTGTTTTCTCCTCTGCTCTCCTCTGCTCTCCTTGACAGGACGTGGGAGAAGTGGAGAGGGGCGGTAGCGTGGTGGGGCTCTGTTTTAAGTTACGTGGCAACTGCAGATAGGTTCTGCAATGAGGAGGCTCTGTTAGTGCGTTGGAAATCCGGAACGTCGTCGCCTCTTTTTTCGTCATTAGTTTAATGTATTGACGCAAGTGTCAGAAAATGTGATGATTGTGTTTTCGGTGAATTGTCCAAGTCAGTGCACTTCTTTTCTATCAGAACCGAACTGCTCAGGTCCACATAGTGTACTGCACTAGGATTCACACAGATGTACTTTCTTTTCTTCCCTTGATGGACTTCTTTCTTTTCTTCTCTTGATTTTTGTGGTAATACAGCTTTTGTGTGGATGGAGGGTAGTGTGGGTAGGGGTGTCAGACTGCTTTGCTTAAGTAACAGGGCTGCATTCTTTATTTTAGGGATACTGCATTGCATAGTGAAGATAACTGCAATTCAGAAAAAAATACTTCATGCTTCCATGTGGAGAACTGCATTGTTGTACGTCGTGGACTGCATTTTGTACGTTGACGTCGAGCTTCCTGCGTTTTATTTATTAATAGTTTCTGGCAGTGCCGACGCACATTTTTTTGTTGTTGTTATTCATTTAAAAAATGTTTCTCATTTTTCTTTTTGATGTTTTATTTTTGAACTTATTGTTTTTTCTTAGTGGGCATTGTTGGCCCTGTATTGGGATAGTGAAGACGCATTTGGACCCAAGTCGGCCTGTGAGCACGGCTGGTTCCTGGTGCGCTGTGTGCGGTCTAATGTTTAGTCCCACCTCGCCGGCGGAAGGCGTGCTCGACATGTTTATAAGCGCTTGCGAGGCCGCTGTATCGAACTCCTCTTGTTACTTATTTGGGCGCTTATACTCGACGCTCGCAGCTGTATGCTCTCTGACCTATGGGCCCATGTGTGGTCGGCCCCATGCACTGTGACTCAGAACGACTCGCCTTCTATAGGCGCAGACCTATTACGAGACTGGCTGGGGCCGGTAGCACCTGGGTGGTTAATTTTTTTTCTTTGTATTTTTCTGTCTTAGGTGTTTTTTTCAATGTTGGGGCGTGCACTGCATTGATCAGGGTTCTGTACTGCATGCGCACACATTCCGTACTGCATGTACAGTTCTCATTTTTTGTTCCCGTGTTTTTGCTATTATATAGTCTTTTTCCCCCAATGTATGGGAGTGCACTGCTTAGTAAATCATACTTGTACTTCATTCATTATGGTTCTGTGCTGCACGTTTGTGTACTTTCGCACTGTATTGAATTATTTACGTGTTTGCGTTTTTCTTTTTGTGTTTTTGCTCTTATGTATTCCTTTTTTCAAATTTAGGTTCGTGCACTGCTTTGTTGGGTATGTTAAGACTTCATTCGACATATTATGTACTGCATCTGTACACAACTTGCACTGCATGCGTCCTGTTTGCATTTTGTATGACAATTTCATCACCAAAGCAAACTAACATAATCAAAGTTCATCATTACGAGTGATTGTGCATGGCAAGCAAACTAGATTCAGCACACAAGCAAACTAACGATAAATAAGCAAACAACATAAAGCAAATTTGATGATAATTTTAAAATGACGCTCACATTGTTGGCTCCTGGCCGGCACCATCTTCTTCTTCACCAGTTAGGCTCTTCCCATCCCCAGCTGCTCCTGGCGTGCTTCTTGGGGGGCTCCTCCTTCCCCAGCTTTGCACGGCGAAGGCCGTCCTAGGTGAGGGTGATGCGGTTCCATATCTCGTACGCTGCGTAGGCGTCCTTTGCCGCGTACTCGATGTGCCTCATGGACAGAGGCAGGGTGGCCTAGCGGTTGCGCTCGTCGTCGGTGATCTTCTTATTCATGTTGTTGTAGTAGTCGTCGATGAGCATGCCGAAGACATCTCCGAGGGAGTCCAACAGCTTGGTTGCCTCGGGCACCCTCCACTCCTTCTAGATGTCGACGAAGTTGGCGACCTCCAGTTTGACGCGCTCTAGTCTGATTTTGTCGCCGTCGATGGAGAAGCCTGCAAAGGTGTACCTGGGGTGGGCGAGGAAGTTGTCAAAGACGATGCACCTTTCAGAGGCGCTCATTTGGAAGAGCAGCACCGGGTGATTCTTGCCAATGGAGAGCTGGCAGAGGGCGGGTTTCTGCGTTGCTTCAGGGTCATTGTCGTACTCGAGATCAATGCCGACGATCTTGTGGCACTAGAGGCTGAGGTGGTGCTCATACTGCGCGAGGGAGATCGCCATCTGCTTCTTGTCGTTGGTGTGGATGACGTGCAACTTGGTGTTGCCGTGCGCCTCCACGGCCTTGTCGCCCTTGTACTCGTCGGTGAACGTCATCGCCGGTAGTAGGGCTTGGTGCTTTTGCATTGATATGGGGGGATTTGGTGGCAGCGCAATGGATACTTGTGTTGTTGTGGATGAGAAGGCCTCCTGCAGGGATCTTAATTTAAGGGGAGGGCGCGGGGTGGGATGGACTCGTCAGATGAACTGCACGATCACGCTGACGATGCGGTTGTGCAGATCGTGGGTTGGTTTTGCATCTGTGATCGCGGGTTTGTGGAGGGGTAACTGCTCCGATTGGGTGGTTGTATGCGAACGTGGTTTTTTTAAGGTGGTTTTATTTTATTTTTGATCATTAATTTTTTAACCACCACTTTCTGTGCGAGCGGGCATTTTGTTACGTTTATACATGCATCCTGCGTGATAATGAACTGCATTTGTTATAGTCCTGCACTGCATCTTCTACAATACAGGACTGCACTTGTGTCTACATGTGCGTACTTCACTATTTTTTGCGTGTATTTATTTGTGTAGGTAATCGGCAACTGGATTGCCATACCACACTGCATCGCGCAACGGAATGCACTGCATTTTTTATCGCCACGTACTGCATCTTGTTTTTGCCTGTACTTACTGCAGCCCCTGGTATGGGAGGGGTAGGGAAATGGGGGGTGGGCCCCACTTTTTTTGAACTTATTGTTTTTTCTTAGTCGGCCTTGTTGGGCCTGTGTTCGGGTAGTTTAGAGACGCACTTGGGCCCAAGTCGGCCTGTGAGCATGGCTTGGTTCCTGGTTCGTTGTGTGTGCGTCCTAATATTTAGTACCACCTCGCCCGCGGAAGGCGCGCCCGACCTGTTTATAAGCGCTGGCAAGGCATACCGGTCGAACTCCTCTGGATACTTATTTGGGCACTTATACACGGCGCTCACAGCTATATGCTCTTTGACTTGTGGGCCCATGTGTAACCGGCCCCATGCATTGTGACTCATAACGACTCGCCTTCTGTGGGTGCAGACCTACTACGAGACTGGCTGGGACCGGCTCACCTGGGTGGTCAATTTTTTTTCTTTGTATCTTTTTCAATGCTTGGGCGTGCACTGCTTTTTAGTAAATCATCCGTTCACTGCATTGATTTAGTTTCAGTACTGCATGTGCACGCATTCCGTACTGCACATGTTTTGCTCTACATTTTTGTGCACTGCATTGGTATCATTTTTCTTTATTGTTTTTCCTCTTACGTATCCTTTTTTCTTAGTGTACGGGTGTGCACTGCTTTTGTGCCCCTATGCGCACTGCATCCTTCTTTATGCCACAAAGTTGTGGGTGGCTATGCCAATGCTGCGGACTGCATGACTTACATTTAATGATTACATCAGGTGCTGTAATTTCTGCTTTGTGCACTGCACGAAAGTGCTTCTCTTTTGCTTCATTTTGAGCATGTACTGCACTTCATCCACACATATAGTGAACTTCCTGGTACGAATTTGGAGAACTGCACACATAAAATGGTCTGTGGATTATAATTTTTTAGAGTATTATTTTTTAATGATCTGCGGTTTTGTTCGTGGGAATTGCTGCAGTCAAAGTACACCTTCTTTTTTGGTTCCTTTTTCTTTGGTAACATAAGCCTTTATTGATTATCCTTTATTCTTGGGAACATAATTTCCATTAAGTCCCCTTTAATTTTCAGTTTTGACCTTTTTGCATTCCTCTTATATAAATGAAGGCTAACTTATACCCTTCCTTTGCATTTCATTTCTCCTCTAGTCGCAAGTTCTCTCCTTTCTCCAGCCTATTATTTTTTTTGCTTTTCTAGGTTTTTGTTGTGATGGCTCCAGGCCCCTATGCATATCTCTTCTGCTGCGGCCATGGTTGTGGTGTGCCGACACAATGCAATTGTTCAGCTTGCTCGCAGGCCCGTCGTGCTCGTCGTGGTGGGAAGGTATTGTGCCAAACTAGGCGAGCCGAGCAGCTTGCATATGGTACAGTATTCACAGAAGGATTGGATATGGGCCAGATCAATGTTTCTGCATTCTATTCTGCCCTGATTCTGCGTGGCCTTGGCTGCACGAGTCCTTTTGTCAATCAGCTTACGCCAACAGATGTGGAGACTCACTACAAGATGGTATGTTTCGTTAGATATGATTTTTTTCTTTGTGTTTTTTTGTATAATTCCATTGCATTCTGAACTTTTAGTACTTTAGGAACGCACTTTTTTTGTTTTTGAAGTGTACTGCAATGTGTTCTTATTTCTTGTTTTTTTTTGCTTGTGTGCATGCAGCTTATGTTTTAGTTTACATGGTTACAATATGTGAACTGCTTATATATTAGCTGAGCACTACATGTTTCTACATTTTTTCCCAATTTTTATGGTGTGTACTACATGTAGCTAGTCTCTAGTACTGCATGATAGTTCGAAGCGTACTGCATATTTGCAAGTTCCATACTGCATATTGAAATGCGTTTTATCTGTACTACTTGTTGGACTGTTGTGCACTTCATCTATCTGTGTGCACAGTATGAGAATTGTATTGCTAGTATCGTTCTCAAACAATTTTATTATTTTTTGCAGAAAATTCCTCAACGAGCTGTTAGGCATGTCTGTCTCAAGAAGAAAGGAATTCTTCAAGTTGTTCTTGGTAATGGATACCTTAAACCAGCCAAGTACAGTGTAGCCGTTGACGGGCGGCTGTGTCTGCAGAAAGGGTGGAAGGAATTTGTCATTGATAGTGGCCTGAAGTCTGAGCAAGTTGTTGTCCTCAACTTCTTTGAACTCGAGGATCGTACGGTTAGAATCACGTTTGATGTGATTGGATAAGGTTATGAGGTTGATTTGTAGTAAGTACTTTTGCGTGTTGAACGCTTCATCTTTTTGATGTGTTTTATAATAAGCACTTTCGTGATCTGAACCGCTTCGATTATTATTCAACGGGAAATTTGTGTTTACATGGTTACAATATGTGAACTGCTTATATATTAGCTGAGCACTACATGTTTCCACATTTTTTCCGTAGCTAGTCTCTGGTACTGCATGATAGTTCGAAGCGCACTGCATATTTGCAAGTTCCATACTGCATATTGAAATGCGTTTTATCTGTGCTACTTGTTGGACTGTAGTGAGCTAACAGCATTTTTTATATGGTTTTTGAATCAAAATGTGTCAATGTTTTACTCCAGACTGCTATATATATATGGTATACTCTATATACCATTTTCTCTTTACATGGTTTAGTTGAATAACTCATAGTTAACGGGAAATTTGTGTTTACAAAAAATTTAAACTGATACATAAGTCATAGAGACAAGCAAACTGCTATGCATATGATTAATTTATTGAAGTTCATCTATTTGGTCATTAACCTGCTGCTTCTGCGCGGTGACTGGAGCATGTCTAATGTCACACTTTCTTTTGTTTTCCTTGGCGGTGTTGCTGGTTCTTGTCTCTGCACCTTTGTGTTTGTAGCCCCTTGCGTGCTGGCTGATGGCTGCTTTTGTTTTTCAGCGCTGCGAACTGCATCCTTCTTTGTTCCCCGCGTGCTGGTTGATGGCTGCTTTAGTGTTTCAGCGCTGCTCCTTAGGTAATCCTACGGTTATGAGTGTGTTAACGTAACTCTTGCGGCTCAATGCATCTGCTACGACATTGGCCTTATCGGGATGATAGTGCAATTTCTCATAATCCTTTATGAGCTTCAACCATCTCCTTTGCCTAAGATTCAACTCCTTCTGCATGAAGATGTATTTCAAACTCTTATGATCCGTGTATACATCACAATGGTTTCCGATGAGAAAGTGTCTCCATGTCTTTAGCGCATGCACTACGGCTGCTAACTCCAGATCATGCGTAGCATAATTCAACTCATGAGGTCAAAGCTGTCGTGAGGCATATGAAACAACTTTTCCCTCCTGCATAAGCACACCTCCAAGTCCTCGACGTGAAGCGTCGCAATATTCTTGGTAATTCTTACGTTGGTCTTGGAGAATCAGCACTGGGTCTGTAACCAAACGTTTCTTCAACTCCTGAAAACTGGCCTCACAATCCTCAGTCCATTTAAACTTTGTGTCCTTCTTCAATAAATCCGTCATGGGCTTTGCAATCTTAGAGAAATTATCGATAAACCTTCGGTAATAACCTGCGAGTCCAAGAAAACTTCTGATCTCTCCAACCGAGGTGGGTGCCAACCATTTAGTTACAGAAGCAACCTTGGTAGGGTCTACTGCCATTTAGTGACAAAAGCAACCTTGGTTATGTCCTCCCGAGTACGGGGAATAGCGGGGCTTCTGCTGAGCTCCAGAAGTGTACCTCCCCTATCCATACTTCCTCTTATGATTATCAATCTGTTGTTGCTTGCCTTCAATCATGAGGGCCCTGTCTACCAACTCCTGGTAGTTGTTGAATGTTGCCACCATCAACTGCATGCTCAGCTCATCGTTGAGTCCTTCAAGAAACTTCTCCTGCTTAGCGGCATCTGTGGCTACATCATCTGGGGCATAGCGTGCTAACTTGCTAAACTCATCCACATACTGGCCCACTGTACGCCCTCCTTGGCGCAAGTTGCAAAACTCGTGCTTCTTCATGCTCATATCTCCTGCTGAAACATGGGCAGTGCTGAAAGCCTGCTGAAACTGATCCCATGTAACAGTGTCAATGGGGTAAGTGGCGGTGAAATTCTCCCACCATGATGCTGCGGGTCCATCAAGATGATGTGTGGCAAAGCGCACTCTCTCCGCATCTGTGCATCCTGTAGTGGTCAGCTCTATTCCAATCTTGCGGAGCCAATCATCTGCAACAATTGGCTCGGTGCTACTAGAGAAACCAGCGGATTCAACCTCAAAAAACGGGCTAGGTGATCAACAGGGGGTGGTGGTGGTGGGTTGTTGTTATTGTTACCTTGGTTTTGGATATGAACTAGTATCTACGTCAAGGCATTCTGCTGCTAGATCAACTGAGTGAGCTCCGGTGGGAATGCAAATCCATTGTCACGTCCCGGAGGCTTCTGATGGGTTAGAAGGGGTGAGAAAACAGAATAGAAATGGGGTCTAAGAGAGATTCACTACCCATATGCTCATGAGACAAACTCAATCAATTCACTTCATTCAATAGCACACAAGATCACACAAATGATCTAACCTATGATTACAAACTCGATCGTTGCTAACTACTTGGAGGAATACTACTAGTTACAATGGTGGTCATCTAAAAAATTTCATTAGAGGAAGACTCCATAATATCAGCTCCAGCTTCGTCAATGTAGTCGTCATCGCTGTCGTCATTTACATCACTATCCGTGTCGGTGTCGTCCAGGATGACATAGTCCTCTGAACGGATGTCCTTTGCTGGTTCTCGCTTGTGATTCTCCACTGGTAGGCCTAGCTTCCTCTTCAGGTCTTTATGCTTCTCCAGTAGTACGGCAATCTCTTCCTCATATCCATCGCTTGTAGAGTTGAGTTCCTCTTCTAGTAATTGTTTCTCTTCATCAGCTTCTTGATCTTCTTCATGTGAATAATTTGTTGATTATCTTGTCGACGAACGAATATGATCTCCCATCTCTGGAATATAGGCTGCAATTGATCCATCCCTCCTGGTACGAATCATCTCCCATTCTTCATCTCGGCGGCCACATATCTGATAGATGGTATTCTCCATCTCCTTGTGATACACCTCACATTTGCGTCCAAAAGTGATATGGGCTGCCATGCTCTTTCCTATACTCCAACTTGGTGCATCCAGGTCGAAATCAATAGGCTCCGTTGTTGGCGCAAATGTCCTCCCAGGTACCCAGACTTTGATCTTCCAGCGCTCCCCTTCCAGCACAGATGTAGAGAAAGTCCCTGTGAAGCTTGGTAGTCTAATGTTCAAATACTTAGTGACGTCCTTCAAGTGTCGTCTGAAAGGGGTGTTGTCATCCGGCTGAGTGAACCTTATTCCTGGGATCCGCCATCTATAGAGTAGAAATAGAGGAGAATTAGAAATGAGCAGAGAAGGGAAATCCTGTGGCTTATTCTAGTTGTCGCATCCTACAGTCAGCGTGTGCTCTGATACCATCTTGTAGCGGCCCGACCTCAAAGAGTCAAGCCTCTGTGCATCAGTGTCATCCCTGGATCGGTAATGCTGACACACACAGTACTCGATGAATTATAACAGAGTTCAATCACACACTTATTACATAGAGTCCTCATAAAGAGTATGATTACACAAAAATATCATGGCTGAAGGCCATCTAAACTAAATAACTGCGGCAGCTTCGAAGGTAAATGAGTCCATCAACTCCAACAGCATAGCTAAGTGAAAAACAACGACCTATCGCACCTTATTCATCGTCTGAGTAGTCTGCAACATGAGACGTTGCATCCATGTAGGTTAGCACATTGAATATGCTGGCAGAGTTACACCGTAAAGTATTGAAATGCAAGATCTATATCTACATGCAGTATTTGGCTGGTGGAGGATGTAAGGTTATGATTTTGCATAATGCTAGTTTTTCCCTACAACAAAGGAATAAATTTATTTAACTACTCCCAAGTTGCCCAATATTTTAGAAGGTAACCCAACTCAAATCCCAATTAAAAGTATCATCATTAACCCAACAAATTCGTTAAGTAAAGTGATGAGATCACATTAATAGATTCAAGTAACAGATACTCAAGATGTCCATAACCGGGGACACGGCTAACCATGATTAGTTTATACACTCTGCAGAGGATTGCGCACTTTTCCCCACAAGACTCGATCGCATCCATGATCGGATGATCGAGACATAGTCTTTCTGAAGCATTAACTCTCTCCTCCGGGCGGACCGATACACCTACTTTCCCCTACATCTGCTAGTCCACCTCTTCAAGAGCTCACACAACTTACTCAACTATGCCAGAGCCCATAATGGCTTGTGGCTGCACACGGAAGTTTCTATCATGAATAATCTTATGATCCCATTGAGCCTGGGTGGCGAACCGTAGGAAATATCACACGGGTACTCCGGGATTTCCCAAAATAGGCAACACTGGGTTCCCCAGGTGTCTCAACCAATCCACCAAGATGTATGTTAAAGTTGCCACCTTAATGTTATCCATGATTAAATAACTCTCAAGCTTCCATGTTAAAATCTCGATCCTATCCCCGTCTACGAGCATGGCTAAGCAATAAATAAGTATAACGTATATTCCCGGGGTGATCAAAAGGTATTAGGTTCCTACCTTAAGCACTACAACCAAACCACATGTTCCCAATCCTACTCATGCAAATATTTGAGGGGCAACACTAAGGCATAGTAAAAACTGGGTATAAAAGAGTATGATCAAAGTGTAACTTGCCTTGCTGACGATCTGCAAACTCTAGAGATTCGTAGTAACAAGCTTTGCCATCCGAGTAATCTAGCATAGACAAACAGTAGCATACATAAGCAATCACTCAAATGAAACAACGAGAAAACCAAGAAAAGATCCAAATCAAACACGAAACAAGCAAATGGCTTAAACTAATAAGAAGTAAAACATAACAGCATTATTATCATGTGGATTAGATCTTAACAGTAGGTGCATGTGATTAGCTACGATTTGCAAAAAGATTCAACTCAAACAGAGAACCGAAATTCAAAATATGAACGAAACAAGATCGTTTACTAATCTGAACTAAACTCAAATTTTATAGTATAAAAATCATGTTCAAGTTGGTTAACTGGAAATAACAGAACTATACGACGATTTAGGCTGGTTTCATCTAAGTTGGATGAACGAGTAAAAAGTTATGCTAGTTTTAGGCTCAGGGGCTAAATCGCGAGAAAAATATTAGCGGATAAGTCCCTGGCCGGAAATAAACTAAAAGTAGAAAAAAAATACTATGGCGCGAACATTCGCTAATAGAACAAATCTAACAAAAATCGTCCGTTAAAATGAACGAACGTTCCTTAGATAAAAAACCCTAAAGAAAAATCGATCTAACTAAACCGAACCGAAGAAAAAAAATAGTTCATACCGGTTCGTCGGCAATGGTCAACGGCGGCGGCTCGGTGGCGGCACGGGCGGCGGGAGGCAGCGCAGGGCTGCAGGGAGGCTGCCCGAGGCGGCGGCGGCGGCAGCGCTGGGTGATGCTGAGCTTCGGCGGCGGCGCGGCGGCGGTTGCGGCGGCGGTGGTTGCGGTGGCGGGGCTGGACGAGGGGAGAGGGGGCGGTGGCGGTCGGGGTCGGCTCTGACTTGGAGGAGGGGCCGGTCGGGGCCGTTGAGGGAGTCCTGCATTAGGGGGTATCCGGACAGACGAACTATATACTTTGGCCGGACTGTTGGACCGTGAAGATACAAGACTCAAGACTTCCTCCCGTGTTCAGATGGGATTCTCCTTTGCGTGGAAGACAAGCTTGGCGATCCGGATATTAGATTTCCTTCTTTGTAACTGACTCTGCGTAAACCCTAGACGCCTCTGGTGTCTATGTAAACCGGAGGGTTTAGTCCATAGTGGCACAATCATAATTATCATAGGCTAGCTTATAGGGTTTAGCCTCTACGATCTCGTGGTAGATCAACTCTTGTAATACTCATATCATCAAGATCAATCAAGCAGGAAGTAGGCTTTACCTCCATCGAGAGGGGCCGAACCTGGGTAAAACATCTTGTCCCTTGCCTCCTGTTACCATTAGCCTTAGACGCACAGATCGGGAACCCCTACCCGAGATCCGCCGGTTTTGACACCGACATTGGTGCTTTCATTTAGAGTTCCTCTGTGTCGTCGCTGCAAGGCTCGATGGCTCCTTCAATCATCAACAACAACATGGTCCAGGGTGAGACTTTTCTCCCCGGACAGATCTTCGTGTTCGGCGGCTTCGCACTGCGGGCCAATTCGCTTGGCCATCTGGAGCAGATCGATAGCTACACCCCTGGCCATCAGGTTAGGTTCGGAAACTTGAACTACATAGCCGATATCCGCGGAGACTTGATCTTCGACAGATTCGGGCCTATGCCAGGAGCGCCGAACAGTCACGACGAGCACGGCTTAGACCTGCTGTCGGACAATACTCAGGATATGCTGAACTCGTTAAAGTCTCTCTCTTTGTTAGGAGACTCTTGGCCGAACTATGTCCGGCTCGTGTGGGAAGCAGGCGACGAGGGAATTCGTTGCCCACTCACCACCCACTTCATTGCCACGATCGACGATTTGACCGGCGTGCTTGACTTTGACTCTGAAGACATTGACGGTGTGGACGACGATGTAGGATAAGAACAGGAACCACCGCCCACGGGGCTCTATACAACCACCTCCTCATATGATATATATATATATGGTGGACACTCCAAAAGAAACCAATGACGATGAGGCAATGGAAGATAACCCCTTCTCGGTGTCAAAACCTGCGGATCTCGGGTAGGGGGTCCTGATCTGTGCATCTTAGGCTGATGGTAACGTAAAGCAAGGGACACAATATTTACCCAGGTTTGGGCCCTCTCGATGGAGGTAAAACCCTACTTCCTTCTTGCTTAATATTGATGATATGAGTAGTACAAGAGTAGATCTACCACGAGATCGTAGAGGCTAAACCCTAGGAGCTAGCCTATGATGATTATGATTGTGATCGTGATCGACCTTCTAAGGACCAACCTCTCCGGTTTATATAGACACCGGAGAGGGCTAGGGTTTACTCGGAGTTAAATACAAGGAAGGAAACATAATATCTGGATCACCAAGCTTGTCTTGCACGCCAAGGAGAATCCCATCCGGACACGGGACGGAGTCTTGAGTCTTGTATCTTCACGCTCCAATAGTCCGGGCGAAGTATATAGTCCGGCTGTCCGGATACCCCCTAATCCAGGACTCCCTCGGTAGCCCCAGAACCAGGCTTCAATTATGATGAGTCCAGCGCGCAGTCTTGTCTTAGGCATTGCAAGGCGGGTTCCATCTCCGAATACTCAGTATTTATCGAACACTTTGACCGTTTCCGGATCTGCGAGATGACTCTCACATACCATCATAGGGAACATAGCATAAATCTGATCTGCTGGCAATCTTTGTACGTCGTGCCCTTGCGTCGTGGCCCGACTAAACACGAACCGGTGTTTCTTGGCCCTACCTCGACTCGCGTTGCGAGGCGGTTTTATTGGCACGCCCTGCCAAAGCAGAGATCGTGTTCCTCTTATTGCGGGATCTTCCATCAATACGGGCATGCGCAACCCCACGATGACCGTTGGTATGACTCCGTGTGTTTTTAGATAAGTCTCAAGCGGTCACGCTGAGGACTCTTGATATTCACCTCCTTTATAAAGGGGCCGAGGCCTATACCTCTTTTCGACCACCCTTGCGCCCTTTCGCATCTCGAGTTCTAGCACCCGAGACCCAAGCTCAAACACCCCAGATCCTTCAATATGTCAGGATCCAACCCTCAAGGCCGGTGAGTGGCCTCCTCGATCCAAGAGGAGGACATCGCGAGGCTTAGGGAGGTCAAATATTTGACTGTCGATATACAACACAGGCTACCTGCTCCAGGGCAGGTCATCCCGACACCCGAGCCCAATGAGAGTGTCGTATTTGTTCCTCACTTTCTCCGCGGCCTAGGGCCTCACCCTCGATCCCTTTGTGAGGGGGCTCATGTTCTATTACGGGTTAGACTAACATGATCTAGCTCCGGACGCTATCCTCCATATTTCGTCATTCATCATTGTGTGGGAGGCCTTCCTTCATGTCACTCCACACTTTGGCTTATGGCTCAAGACCTTCAATGTGAAGCCGAAGATGATCGAGGGGCGACATGCGGAGTGCGGAGGTTCCATAATAAGTAGGAACGCCGATGCCCCTTGCCAGAGGGTTCTTTCCCAGAAGTATCCGATGTATGGCAGCGGAGATGGTTTTACGTCACGGCTCCCAGAGGCACAAAGTGGGTGGCCGCCCCCAACTTCCTCTCGGGCCCTCCGTCAAAACTGGCGTCTTGGACCGACGTAGGACGGAATTGGGGTCCTGCTGGCGATGTACCAATACTGCAGAGCCGCATCCGGGAGCTTCTTGAGAGGGACATTAACCTTGTCAGCATAATTCAAGTAATGCTAATCTGACAGATGTTGACGTGCCAACGCCGGCCTCTCCGGATGTGGGAGTTCAATCCAGAGGGTCCGCGGGCTATTAAGCACTTCTTCGGCCTGAAGCTCGAAGGGATGTGTAAATTATTCTTTGGACCACAAGTAGAGTGTCGGGACACCACCGAGGATGCATGCCTAAGCTGCAATCGCCTAGATACCCAAGTAAGTAATCCTGAAACCGGACACTTCGTTTATATTTGTCATAGTCATTATTCTGAAAATCCTCCGTGGCCAGGAATGGCTCAGCAAGGCGGAGAGAATCAGGTGTCCGGCACCACTTCCCGAAGGCTCGCCTAGTCCAACAATAGCCAAGATGCTTGGCCGGGTGCTCAGCAAAATGCCCTCAGGGAAAGACGAAGGGAAGAACCAAGAAGCCGAACTTCACATACTGCGCATCCAAACCGGGGGAATTGCTACCTCCCCTATGGAGGATAGTCGGGAAGGGGAGTCTAAATCCTCCTCCCCGCGCGGGAAGAAGAGGGCCGCCTCCGAAGAAATGGAAACGGAGGTGCCCAAGCAGGGGAACAAAGCATCACCAGGGGCCCTGCCCTGACGGGCACCCTCACCGCGTCATGCCCGCCAACGGGCCAGCCCTCCACCGAGCTGTAAGCTACCTTTAAATTCAAAGGTACTACTTTTCTCCGAGTAGACTAACCAGGATCTATTCTTTGCAGTCCGGCTAGCAGCTCTTCTCAACAGAGTTCTTCTTCGGGGGATCTTCCTCCGGAGATGATGGAGAGTGAGACCCCACCAGCCTCTCCGCCTCATGAGGCGGGCGACACCAAGGTGTCATCACGGAGGAGTCCGGATCTACCGAAGCCAGAGGCTAGTCCTTCAGTCGCCCTGATCCTGGAGCGTTTGGCTCCCACGGTGGGCAAGGAGAAGGGTCCGGCACAGTTCAGTGTCCGGCCGGACATACTGACGGGCCTTCGGAGCGAGTTGTGCTCTCGGAGGAGCACCGCTCATTAATGAGCACGGTGCTCAAGAAGATTTCGTCTGCCACAAGCAGTTTGAATGAAGCATTTACGAGTCTGCTCAGAGGCTTTGAGGTATGTAGTAAAAAATACACAATTTTTTTGGCAGTGAGGCACGCTCTAGGTGTGCTCCATATGGATAGTAGCCCCTAAGACTCTGGTTGCCCGCCCTAGGCGGCAAACGGAGGATCATATTGTGTAAGTACTGATTGCACTGTACATATGCGCGGGTATCTAAGGATCCGGCCGCCGAACAGTTCGTTGAAGTTGCCGAACTAAGGAGGCAAATTGGATCTATTGATGCCGATATCACGCTGGTGAACGAGCGGCTGAACGAGTCACAAGGTATGTGCTCTGCTTTCCTTATTGTGTTGTATAGGAAAATATGAGAAGGGCATAATATTAATGCGGCATGTTTGGACTGCAGATAGTGCTGCTGCCATGGAAGCCCTGAGGGCGGAACTTGCCCAGGCCAAGGAACAAGCTCGGGCTAGCAATGCGGCTGCCCTAAAGGCGGCCGAAGAGTTGAGAGCCGAACAGGCTGCTCATCGCCAAAGCAAAGACAAGATAGCCGAAATGGTTGTGGAGTTGAAAAATGTCACCAACCGGTATGAGCTCCTTGAAAAGGAGAATCAAGTTAATTTGGATTACCTGAACAAGGCACTTAATGCGGCCAAGGAGATGCGGACCGAGGTTAGGGATGCGCGGGAGGAGCTTCGACAGGCCGGAAAAATCACGACTGGGAGTCCCTACTTGTTGCAGATGAAGTTCTTGGATCCGAAGTACACTCTCCTGGATCGACGCTGGAGTCCTGCAGACGCTTATGCGTACTTGGCGAAGAGTACAGATGATGCCGCCAAGTTTTTCGAGGATCAAGGTGATAAAGAAGTGGAGAGACTATTCTGGTCCCAATTTAATGCTCCCGCACATCCACTGCCGTTGAGTGAGAAGATGGCTGCTTTGGCGGAGCTTCATAGGTTGTCCGGGCTTGCCATGCAGTCTGTTATAGACCATCGTTGGCCGAAGGGTCCTAAGCCGGACAATTATTTTGGTTTGGTGCAACAATTCCTCGGTGCCGTATCTCAGATCGATGCCATGAGGAGGTCGGCGTGTATAGAGGGTGCACGGATGGCACTTGCCCGCGTTAAAGCATTTTGGACAGATATGGAGGCCACCCTTATTGCGACCCAGAATCCGGCGGGAGGCCAGGATCCGGTCGAGCACTACTTGGAGCAGGTAACAGAAGGTGCTTGCTTAATAGAGGCTCAGTGCTTGAAGAATGTCATGTTCGAGTGACAAATCGTGTCATTGTAAAAACAATGTCATTTTAATTATGAAACTATATTTATACTTTGTGCCCAAAAGTATTATTTGTACCTCTTGTGCGGTCGTTTTTATTTATATATGTAATTCTGAAAGTTAGCAGTCGTTGGCTTCAGCCCCCACGCATACAATGCGGGGGTGTTCGCGAAAAATATGCATAATCACACTTGATCCAACGTCTTGGTCCATTAAGGAGGTGATCGCACCTCGAACTAGGCAACCGGACTATATAGCTATAACACTTTCACTTAGCCATAGAAGTTTGACAGTGGGGCTACTATGTAGCCCCTAGTACTTTTGCATGCATCCGAATACGGGCGCGTATGTACATGACCGGGAAATGACCCTTCGTTAATGCAGAGGAATCCTAAAGATTCGGGTAAGTCTTCGAGTGGTTGAACAGTCTCTCGCTTTATCATGACAGTTAGTTTTCGGCTTTCTCTACTGAGGTGCTCATCCGGAATAACCAGGGCACAATCGCAGTACTTCTCCTTTGGCCGCCTTAGCCGATAAGAACGGAACATAAGGCGGCAAACCCAGGAGTCGGGCAAACCCAACATTTGACCAAAGACATGATTCGGAGCTGATGCATATAAGGCCAAACTCGTGACGCCGAACACTCCCGAAGGTATTCGGACTTTATAATAGAAAATGGGCTGAAGAATGCCCATTCATTATAAACCTTGTATTTCCAGGTACGTGTGTTAGTCTGTCGTGGAGAAATGCCAATAATGGCAGTATCCTCTATGGGTATAGTACCCATGGGATGTGTAAACAACAAGAGGTAATAAAAAGGTTTACACAAGGGCTTAATCTAAAGAGAAACCTTTGAGCGGGGCCGTGCTGCACGTCTGCGCCTTTGTCTCCGTTGTGCCGTATCATGGAAGGGTATCGCACGAATGTTGTCTGTAAAAAAGAAAACTGGTATAGAAGAGTACATCGTAGGCATGCGATGTATAGTAAAAGTGTAAGACATTGGCCTGCCAATAAGGTTAACCCAAGAGTGGGGTTGTATTAAATATTTATAGCCCCTGGTGTCCTCTATGGGATTACATATACGACGCCCTAGCTCAGTTTTATCCGGGCTGCCAGACTCGTCTAACCGTGTCAGTGGTCTTAACGACCAGTCATGCTTTCTTGTATTGGAGGCCGCTTAGGGTCCGGCCGCTGGGGCTGTCGCGTGTTCCTCCGCATGTGAAGAGCGCTCTGTGTTCCCATTAACGGTGATGCGGTACTGCGTTGAAGCGGGTGAATGCCATTCTCCCAAGCAATGCGTGATAGCTGCCTGGAAGGGTGCGATGGTGAAGAGTAGTTCTTCCCTTCTGGAGTTGCCTGGGGAGCCGAATGTTACCTCCACTACGACGGAGTCTCTGTTGTTGGCTTCAACACCTGGTATCACCCCTTCAAAGGTGGTGTTGCTTTGGTTGATTCTGGATGAGTCTATCCCCATCCTGCGGGTAGTGTCCTGATATATTAAATTGAGACCACTGCCTCCATCCATAAGGACGCAGGTGAGATGGTATCCATTGATTATTGGGTCAACCACCAAGGTCTCTGATCCTCCGTGCCGAATACTAGTCAGGCAGTCCGTGTGATCGAAGGTGATCGGACAAGCCAACCAGTAGTTAGGTATGGGCACGATGGGCTCTATAGCGTACGCGTCTCTGAGCGCACGTTCGTGCCTTCTCGTGGATGTGTGAGTCGCGTGGATAATGTTTACTGTTTTAACCTTTGGCGGGAATTTTTTTCTGTCCCCCAATGTTTGGCTGGCGAGGTTCATCCTCGTCCTCAGTTGGTGTTTCCCTTCCCTTGTGTTCGGCATTTAATTTTCCGGCCTGCTTGAAGACCCAGCACTCTCTGTGAGTGTGGTTTGCGGGTTTGTCAGGGGTGCCATGAATTTGGCACAGTCTGTCCAGGACTCTGTTTAGACTGGACGGTCCCTCTTTACTGCCTTTAAATGGCTTCTTTTGCTGACAAGGTCGGGAGCCTCTGAATCTGGCGTTGATCGTTGTGTTTTCCGGGCTCTCTTCCTTGTTTTGATGTTTGTTTTTATTCCGCCATGGCTTCCTGTTGCCGTCCCTTTTTTCGGATGTGCTTGGGTCGCTGGTGCCTTTACGGGCCAACCAGCTATCTTCACCCGCGCAAAAGCGGGTCATAAGGCTCGTTAAGGCTGCCATTGTCCATGGATTTTCTTGGCCGAGGTGTCTGGCAAGCCACTCGTCTTGGATGCTGTGTTTGAAGGCCGCTAAGGCTTCAGAATCCGGACAATCAATAATTTGATTCTTCTTAGTGAGGAATCTGTTCCAAAGCTTGCGGGTGGACTCTCCGGGCTGTTGGATTATGTGACTTAAATCGTCCGTGTCCGGAGGCCGGACATAAGTCCCTTGAAAATTGGCCCTGAAAGCGTCCTCGAGTTCCTCCCAACTTCCAATTGAATTTTCAGGGAGGCCTTTCAACTAGTGTCGAGTTGGTCCCTTCAACTTGAGGGGAAGGTATTTAATGGCATGGAGGTCATCTCCACGAGCCATATGTATATGCAGGATAAAATCCTCGATCCAGACCCCTGGGTCTGTTGTTCCGTCGTATGCCTCTATGTTCACAGGTTTAAACCATGTGGAAATTCATGCTCCAGTACTTCTTTGATGAAGCACAGGGGGTGAGCGGCCCCTCTGTATCTGGACGTGTTGTGGCATGTAGTCGGCTGTTGTTGTGTCTGGTGTTTATTCCGGACTGGTATCCGATCGGTATGATCGTTTTGGTGACCATAGTCCCACGCCGGGGTGTGTCCTTTAGATCCGTAGATGGACCTAGCCGCGCCGGCTTTCTTATCCAGGTGCTCACGTAAATCGTGCACGGCGTCAGTAGCTGCTCTGTTGCGGTTATGAAGTGGTTCGTCCGGCCTCCTGGTCGTGTTGTCCTTTGGTGGAACGGCCTTGTCGTCGAATTCTGGCAGCAGCTTACGTTTTCGATGGCTCTTTGTATGGCGATCGTCGCCATATCTTTCTTCAGTGTCTAGTACTTTATTCCATCTGCGATTGAGCATTTCATGTGCGGCCTTTAGCCGTTGCTTCTGCTTCTTTAGACTTCTTGTAGTGGCCATAAGCCTTCTGTGGAGGTTATCTCGTTCCACGCGTGTCTCCGGGATGATGAATGCATCGTCGTCCGGGCTGTGTTCTTATCCTGGGGCAGTTTGATGAACTCGTCCCTCGGGATTATTGTGATCGGGCGTTTGCTCCGGACTGCGTTCAGCGTGACCTGGCTCATCCTGCTCCATCGCTGGGTCCATCTGGTCATTGTTGCCTTCGAAGTTGACTGGGGTGTCGATCTTTCTTGCGCTCTTGTCGCTATTTTTACTGTTGCTGGACTTGGAGCTGCATCTGCGCCGTTGTTTTGGTTTTTTCCCGGGGGTTTTATCTTCCGGATTGTCGCCTCGTCCTCCTTAGGCGTATCCACCATGTATATATCGTATGACGGGGTGGTTGTCCACTGCCTAGTGAGCGGTGATTCCTGTTCTTCTCCTGCATCGTCGTCCATACCGTCGATGTCTTCGGAGTCGAAGTCAAGCACGTCGGTTAAGTCATCGACCGTGGCGTGAAGTAGGTGGTGGGTGGGCCACGAATTCCTTCATCGCCTGCTACCCACTCAAGCCGGACATAGTTCGGCCAACAGCCTCCTGACAAAGAGAGAGACTTTAACGAGTTCAGCACGTCGCCAAAGGGCGAGTGCTAGAAGATATCTGCTGCGGTGAACTCCATTACAAGAGCCCAACCAGGTTCGGCGGGCTCCGGAGAGCGCAGACTGGAACCTACAACCGGAAACGAGTCCGGGGGTCCGATGTCACAGGCTTCCTCGGGGGTGAGGCCTGTGTTCGGCTCTATCGCCGATGGGTTTGTGACCTGCGGGACAGGGTCCATCCACCCGTCCTTGGGCAGCGCGATCTGCTCTGGATTTAGGTCCGGGGCTACTGCGGGGGTGATATCCCGAGCATTGTCGGACAGCAGGTCTAAGCCATGCTCATCGTGACTGTCCGGCGCTCCTGGCACAGGCCCGAATCCGTTGAAAATCAAGTCTCCGCAGATATCCGCCTTGTAGTTCAGGTTTCCGAACCTGATCTGGTGGCCAGGGGCGTAGCTGTCGATCTGCTCCAGTTGGCCAACCGAATTGGCCCGCAGTGCGAAGCCGCCGAACACAAAGATCTGTCCGGGGAGAAAAGGCTCACCCTGGATCGAGCTGTTGACGATTGAAGGAGCCATCCAGCCTTGCAGCGATGACACAAAGAAACTCTCAATGAAAGCACCAATGTCGGTGTCAAAACCGGCGGATCTCCGGTAGGGGGTCCCGATCTGCGCGTCTTAGGCTGATGGTAACAGAAAGCAAGGGACACAATGTTTACCCAGGTTTGGGCCCTCTCGATGGAGGTAAAACCCTACTTCCTGCTTGATTAATATTGATGATATGAGTAGTACAAGAGTAGATCTACCACGAGATCGTAAAGGCTAAACCCTAGGAGCTAGCCTATGATGATTATGATTGTGATTGTGATCGGCCTTCTAAGGACCAACCTCTCCGGTTTATATAGACACCGGAGAGGGCTAGGGTTTACTCGGAGTTAAATACAAGGAAGGAAACATAATATCCGGATCGCCAAGCTTGTCTTGCACGCCAAGGAGAATCCCATCCGGACACGGGACGGAGTCTTGAGTCTTGTATCTTCACGCTCCAATAGTCCGGGCGAAGTATATAGTCCGGCTGTCTGGATACCCCCTAATCCAGGAATCCCTCACCCCTCAAGGAAGAAAGCAAAGCATGGGTGTCATCGGCGCTGCTCCAAGCCCCGCCACAGCAATACCGGCACAGGAGACGAAAACAATCCGGATGGTGCCGAAGATGAATACAACCCCGATCAGCCTGCCTTCGAGAAGGCCGAACAGGAAGACGGGCATGTCAGCCCAGACGAACAGGTGACGGACGGATACCCGGAGGAGGACAACTATATGCCCCCCTCTGAAGACGAGATTAGCCTCGACGACGATGAATTCGGCGTGCCTGAGGACCCCGTAGAGCAAGAGCGCTTCAAGCGCTGGCTTATGGCCACTGCGAGGAGCCTTAAAAAGAAGCAGTAGCAGCTCCAAGCTGATCTAGATATGCTGACACACAGATGGACTGAAGTCCTGACAGCCGAGGAATATGGACTCGAGCGCTAGACCAAAGGTTATCCAAAGCACAAGTGGCTACCCCAACTCGAGGAGGAGCCTGTACTACCAGCACAGCATGAGGCTGACCGGCCACCTCATGGCCGGGATAAAACGGCGTATCAGCCCGAATACCAGCCCGCACCCCCACGCCAATATACTACGGCCCGGGGCAATAGGCAGGACCTGCGGGTTATACTGGAAAACAAGGCAGGACGACCAAGATTGATCTAAGGATCGCGGGGGCGCGCCCCAACACGTGACGATGATCGTCACGCCGGATACACTATCAACAAGTCCGGCCGGGCCGAACATAGCCAACCAGACTCATTCGAACCGCGGAGCCACATAGCCCGGCATAGAGGCGCCGCACACCCCCTCTGCTTCACTGACGAAGTGATGGATCACGAATTCCCAGAAGGGTTTAAACCCGTAAACATCGAATCATACGATGGCACAACAGACCCTGTAGTATGGATCGAAGACTTCCTTCTCCACATTCACATGGCCCGCGGTGACGATCTAAATGCCATCAAGTATCTTCCCCTTAAGCTCAAAGGATCGGCCCGGCATTGGCTAAATAGCCTACCGGAAAATTCCATCGGCAGTTGGGAAAACCTGGAGGACGCATTCCTTGACAACTTCCAGGGCACGTACGTGTGACCATCGGATGCTGATGACTTGAGCCACATTACCCAACAGCCCGGAGAGTCAGCCAGGAAATTCTGGACTCGGTTCCTAACTAAAAAGAACCAAATTGTCGATTGTCCAGACCCCGAAGCCTTGGCGGCATTTAAGCACAATATCCGCGACGAGTGGCTCGCCCAACACTTCGGCCAGGAAAAACTGAAGTCCATGGAGGCCCTGACGACACTCATGACCCACTTTTGCGTGGGCAAGGACAGCTGGTTGGCTCGCAGTAGCATCACGCCAATAAACTCCGGCACTTCAGATGTCCGCGACAATAACGGCAAGCCACGGCGCAACAGACATAAGCGTCGGAACAATGGCGACAACACTGAAGACACGGCAGTCAATGCCGGATTCAGTGGCTCAAAATCCGGTCAGCGAAAAAGGCCGTTCAAAAGAAACAACCAGGGATTGTCCAGTCTGGACCGCATACTTGATCGCTCGTGTCAAATTCACGGCACCCCGGATAAGCCAGCAAACCACACTAACAGAGACTGTTGGGTGTTCAAACAGGCCGGTAAAATAAATGCCGAGAACAAGGACAAGGGGCTGCACAGCAACGATGACGAGGAGCCCCGACGTCCGAACATGGGGGGACAGAAGAAATTTCCTCCCCGGGTGAAAACGGTTAATATGATCTACGCCACCCACATTCCCAAACAGGAACGAAAGCGAGCACTAAGGGACGTTTATGCGATGGAGCCAGTCGCCCCAAAGTTCAACCCATGGTCAGCCTGTCTCATCACTTTTGATCGTAGCGATCACCCTCCCAGCATCCGTCACGGCGGTTCGGCCGCATTGGTCCTAGACCCAATTATCGATGGATTCCACCTCAGGCGGGTCCTTATGGACGGCGGCAGCAGCCTGAACCTACTTTATCAGGACACAGTGCACAAAATGGGCATCGACCATTCAAGGATCAAGCCCACCAAAACCACCTTCAAAGGTGTAATTCCAGGAGTAGAGGCCTGTTGCACAGGCTCCATAACACTGGAAGTGGTCTTCGGATCTCTGGATAACTTCCGAAGCGAGGAGTTAATCTTTGATATCATCCCATTCTGTAGTGGTTATGATGCACTGCTTGGACGAACCGCATTCGCTCGATTCAATGCGGTACCATACTATGCATACCTCAAGCTCAAGATGCCAGGACCTCGCGGGGTCATAACAGTCAACGGAAACACGGACCGCTCTCTCCGTACACAAGAGCATACTGCAGTCCTCGCGGCAGAAGTACAAAGCAGCCTTCTCCGGCAAACCACCAATCCGGCGACAACAACCCCGAACACCGTCAAGTGAGTCCGGAGTACCCTGCAACAGGATTGCCAGGCACGCCGAGAGCGCGACTAGCAGTCGGGCCTCCACCCCAGCCCCATTTAGGCAGCATTTGTGCCGCGCGTACACAATTACGCACTCAAAACACCATGGGCATAGGCGGAGGCGCAATAGTGATACGGTCAACGGTGCAGTTCAGCCGCAAATATACTTTAATAACCCCCTTTATCTTTCAGGACCCTGCTTTCGGGCAGCCTCTTCAAGAGAGCCGGATCATCGGACTTATCACAGGAGGGAAAACAAAGGAGGCAAAAGGCTTTGCGCACAAAGGGAATACCCAGGTGGTATCTGTTAATGATCGTTATACCTGTTTTATATACCTACATGCGGCCGGCCCTTGGATAGGACATGTCAAATAGTCCTCTTTACTTCCTCTCAACGCATTAATTGTAAAGATATGCTTGGACGTATTATTTATCAATGGGAGATAATATATAGTGTCAGCTTATTATTCCTATCTTCACATTTTTCCTAAAAATGTTTATTTAATATTGAATTCGTACACTTTGGTACGATCAGTTTGCCAGGGGCTTCTCATGGCACCCCTTAATACGGCAGGATAACTCCGAACACTTTCGACAGTGCGGCACCCCAAATTTATAGCATTATATGCATCAGCTCTGAATCATGTCTTGGGTCAATAGTTGGGTTTGCCCGGCTCCCTTGTTTTGGCACCTTACGTTCCGTTATATCGGCTAAGGTAGCGTAGGGAGAACTACTGCGATTGTGTCCTGGTTCTTCCGGACGAGCACCTTAGTAGAGAAAGCCGAAAACTGACTGTCATGATGCGGCGAGAGCTGGTCGCTGTTCGAGAGGTCTTAAAATCCTTAAAGATTTTTTCAGCTTTAGGCGAGGAATCGACCTTGCCCGATTGAGGCGTATATAGCGCCCCAATTCGGCTTTCCGAATTCTAGGGGCTTCGCCGAAATTTAAAATTGTAAACTTCTATGTCTAAGTGAGAGTTATAAAGCTGCATAGTCCGATTTCCTTGTTCGCTGCACCAAACACATCCTTCAGGGACCAACAATTTGGATAAAGAGTGTTTGGGTTTTCCACGAACACCCCAGTACTAGTCACGTGGGGGCGGAAGCCGACGACTAGCCTACTTTTAGAATTTTATAAACAGTCGCACAGAAGGTAATATTTAAAATCAACAAAGCGCTACATAGTGCAAAAAAATTCGTTTTCATATTACAAAAACGACAGGAGTACATTCACTCAAAGATTGTGTCCTTGGTACATTCATCGGCCATGAGACGAGCGCCTTTCATCACGCCATCATAATATTTCTCGGGGTAGCGATGCGCCTTGCCCTCCGGCGGTCCATCCTTCACCAGCTTCTCTGCATCCAGCTTGGCCCAATGCATCTTCGCACGGGCAAAGGCCCGACGGGCACTCTCAATGCAAACGGATCACTTGATAACTTCAAGCCGCGGACAGCCATTTACCATCCGCTTCAATTGGTCACTCAGAGGCATCGGGTGTTCGGCTCCAGCATACTAGGACCAGAACAGCTTCTCCGTCGAGCTCCCCTCTTCGGTACGGTAGAACTCCGTGGCATCCAATACACTGCATGGCAGATCTGCGAATGCCCCTAGCGAGCTCCGAATTCAGGTAAGTAAAAGAAATGTCTCCTCCACATGCTTGCTTTGCATAATGAATGCCTTACCGGCCGCTATCTTCTTGGCCGCCTGGATTTCCTGCTGGGCCCTTTGGGCTTCGGCCTTGGCATCTTTTGTGCTCAAAAGAACCTTCGCAAGCTCAGACTCTTTCGTCTTGAAGTCACGCTCCAAGGACTCAAACTTCTTGCCGAGCTCCTGGAGCTCTTGCTGCACCTCGCCCAACCTAGCATCTTGCTTCTCACGCTCAATGCGCTCCGCGGCCGCCTTGTCTTCGGCCTCAGATAGCGCTTTCTTCAGGGCCGCCACTTCGGTCGTGGCCCCTATTACAAAACCATGATGCTTTTTGTTAGTGTCATCAATTTTTTCTCCTCTATATGATATGTGAATGGGGTATCACTCACCTTTGTTCTCTTCGAGCTGCCTCTTTGTGAGGCTGAGCTCCTCTTTAGCCTGCTCAAGGTCCCGTTTGAGTCCGGTGACCTCGGCTGTGCGGGCAGCAGCGGCAAGCAGCACTGCCTGCTTATTCACATAGACACCTACTTTTAGACTCCTGCGGTTTAGAGTTGACCCTCTATTTGGCTTTTCTTTCTGAACACCAAACAGAGTATCAGGGGCTACTGTCTATCGGGTGATAATTTCACACACTTTTGATTACTTACCTCAAAGCCTATTAGGAGGCTGGTGCAGGCTTATGTCAATCCGCTTTTCGCGGATCGAACCTTCTGAATCACCGCACTCATAAGAGTATGGTGCTCTTCATCCATGGAAGCACCACGAAGCACTTCCAACAGACTATCCAACGCCTCGGGCGCAATGGAAGTCATCGGCACGGCCGGCTCGCCCTCCTTAGTGAGGGGCTACCTACCCGAATCCGGAACCTTTGGAGGTTTCGGTAGAGTGTCCGGCTGGGAGCCCGACTTGCTGTGGCTCCTGTCAGCATAACCTGCGGGGATCTTACTCCCCTTGTGTCCGGCGTCTGGAATTTCGCCTTGGGACGTCTCCAGATCCACCTCCCCCTGCTCTGGTACCCTTTGGGACCACACCTTCGTGTCATCTGCAGGCCGAGGGGAGGTGGCTGTCGGGAGCGAATTCATCGCCGAATCGCTCAAAGACCCATCTGAAGAGGATACCTTGGGATGGGCCCTGGCCGGACTGCATATACGTGTTCGGCATCATAACAAAATATGAAGCTAAAGTCGCACTAAAGTATAACAGAGTGCGGATACTTACAATCTTACTAGGGGCTTGCCCGTGGGAAGCCACTCCTCCTCGCTGTAGGCGGCTGTGGTGGAGTGATCCGGAAGGGACGCCTTTCCCTTCTTGGGCTTCCTAGCCTCCCCCTGCAGGGCGGCTTTCCTTTTATTCTCCTCCCCAGTGCGAGGAGGAGGGATTTTCTCATGTTTCCCCCCGCCTCCGTGGGAGGAATCTGCCTCGTCATCCTCGAACGACGAGTCTATGACGGCCTTGCGCCGGGGACCCTTCCTGGTCCCCAGGGCCGTCTTCTTAGGCCCTCCGGACTCCCCGGATGGGGCGGCCCTTTCCTTTTCCTCCTCCCCTTCGTGGGAGGAGCGTGCCTCGTCGTCTTCGGATGAGGCATCCAGTACAACATTACGCCGGAGACCCTGGTCCCCGGGGCCTTCTTTTCGGCCTTCTTTTCCGGCACCTTTTAAGGCGCCGGGACTAGCATCTCCGTCAGGAGAGCGGTAGCTGGATCTTTCGGCAGTGTTACCGCACAGTCGATCCGCTCCGCCATCACCACGTAATCCTGATTAAATATACATGATGACTTAAAATCCTCCCATGAGTATGCTGGCAAAGGTACATTTGGTGATGGTTAGAGAACTCACCGGATGAGGGAGCCGCGTGGCGTGGAGTCCGCGGTCCTCGGATGTGGGAGGAGGTATTTCGGAGGCCTTGAATAGCACCTTCCATGTGTCCTTGTGCGTCATGCCGTAAAGCTCTTGAAGTGTCTAGTGTTTAGCCGGATCGAACTCCCACAGATTGAATGCTCGTCTTTGGCACGGAAGGATTCGGCGGAAGAGCATGACCTGGACCATGTTGACAAGTTTGATCTTCTTGTCCATCATATTTTGAATGCAGTTCTGAAGTCCTGTCAGCTCTGCAGGTTCGCCCCAGGCCAGGCCCTTCTTTTCCCAGGAAGTGAGCCGCACGGGGATTCCGGATCGGCATTCGGGGGCCGCCGCCCAGTTGGTGTCGCGTGGCTCAGTGATATAGAACCACCCCGATTAACACCCTTTCATGGTCTCTGCGAAAGAGCCTTCAAGCCAGGTAACATTGGGCATCCTGCCCACCATGGCACCTCCGCACTCCGCTTGCTGGCCGCTCACGATCTTCGGCTACATGCAAAAGATTTGTAGCCACAGGCCGAAGTGGGGCTTGATGCGGAGGAAGGCCTCGCACACGACGATAAATGCCGAGATGTTGAGGTCGAAATTTGGGGCTAGATCATGGAAGTCCAGCCCATAGTAAAACATGAGCCCGCGAACAAAGGGATGAAGTGGAAATCCCAGTCTGCGGACAAAGTGGGCGAGGAACATGACCCTCTCATGGGGTCCCGGAGTCAGAATGATCTGCCCTGCGTCCGGCAGCCGGTGCGCGATATCTGCGGCCAAGTATCCAGCCGCCCGGAGCTTCGTAATATGCTCCTCCTTGACGGTGGAGGCCACCCACTTGCCTCCTGCTCCGGACATGTTTGCCTGTGTGGAGAAGGTGTGAACTAGGGCACTGGAGCTCGAGGGTCCGAGAATGGATAGGCGGAGGAGGAAGAAGGCGTGGGTAAAAATGGGGAGTCCTTATCCCTTTATAGAGGCAATGAAAACGGTGCACCTCCCAACTTGCCCGTTGAAAATCGCTTATTTCCCAAGCGCCACGACTGATGGCACGGTTGGGTTACCCATACCCGTATTGATGAGAATCCCGTGATAAGGGGACATGATCTCTGCTTTGACAAGATGTGCCGAGGAAGCCGCCTCGATATGAGTGGTAGCTGGCTGTGGGAAGACGGTTCAATAATGACTCGACCATGGTGTCGTGTCACTTTATCTAAAGTTATCAGCAGGTTATATTTGTGGAATATCGTTCTCTCTATGGTGGTATGTGAAAGTCGTCTTGCAGAGCCGGACACGATTTAAGTGTTTGGGGTTACGTTGGAGTATTCGGAGATGGAACCCGCCTTGCAATGCCGAAGACAATCTACGCGCCGGACTCATCGCCATTGAAGCCTGGTTCAGGGGCTACTGAGGGAGTGCTGGATTAGGGGGTATCCAGATAGCCGGGCTATACACTTTGGCCGGACTGCTGGACCGTGAAGATACAAGACTCAAGACTTCATCCCGTGTTCGGATGGGATTCTCCTTTGCGTGGAAGACAAGCTTGGCGATCCGGATATTAGATTTCCTTCTGTGTAACCGACTCTGTGTAAACCCTAGCCCCCTCAGGTGTCTATATAAACCGGAGGGTTTAGTCCATAGAGGCACAATCATAATCATCATAGGCTAGCTTCTAGGGTTTAGCCTCTATGATCTCGTGGTAGATCAACTCTTGTAATACTCATATCATCAAGATCAATCAAGCAGGAAGTAGGGTTTTACCTCCATCGAGAGGGCCCGAACCTGGGTAAAACATCGTGTCCCTTGCCTCCTGTTACCATTAGCCTTAGACGCACAGATCGGGACCCCCTACCTGAGATCCGCCGGTTATGACACCGACAGCCGTGTCGACGCCGGAATCCGGTGGAGTCCCGGTCGGCCACGACGGGGAAGGCGACGCGAGGCGGGCTGATAGAGGCAAAGGTGTCCCGTCTTTTGATGAGATGGTTATTATTGTTTCGGAGGAGTAGACTTTGACGATCCGACTACGTACGTGCAAGAACGTCGCGCCTTAGCAATCACTAAACCAACTCCCAGAGGTTATTGACCACGCCGGAGCATGATCAACCTGACCACGAGGGTCTATTTCCTTCGAGCAAACGGAGAACAAGCAAGTAAGTGAGATTGCAATCTGGATATTGCGAATATAAGATGAAAGCTTTATTGATCAAGATGGGGTTCTGTGACGTCTTGGTCTGGTTGTTGAACACAAACGAAGTACGCGAAGTTGCAACTATGGCGAACTTTTAATCTAAACAAAACCCAAAGTCTAAACGGTGCCCTAAGGGCTGTATATATGGAGGAAGAGGGGGAGAATTTCATGGCCCTTGGTGGAGGGGTCCGAAACCAACCCTATCTCTTGTTTCCCCACACATACAGACTATAAAAATAGCCTATACTTGTGTATTTCGAAATTATATGGGCCGGGCCCAATAAAAAGGTGACGCAGCACCTAGAATAGCCTCTGGACGAAATTTATGAAGTGGCATCTTGTATATTTCGTCCAAGGTTTCATGCACTCATTATAGTGGCTTCAAAGTCCCGAAATCATCACTTGTAACTCCATTCTTTTTCCAGTTGCGCATGCCATCATCTCCATGCTTGGTCTTGCTCCAGTGTTCATCCATCTTATCCATGCCAGGCCCTTCATTTGTAAGCAAAACAAATGTATCCTATTTAGGCAGCATCATATTCTCATGAACATTAGAATCATTACCAAGAAACGGAAGTACCTGATAATTTAATTGGCATGCACGAGCTCTAGTAATTGGTCTAGTATATGTAGAAGTGGGGGTTGTGGGTGTAAGAATGGTATTGATGTCCTCATCACGGGCTGGCGCGGCGCTGGGCCGGCTGGGCTTCGGCCCAGTCAGTCCGAACTTTTTTTTAAATAATTCCACCGAAAAGAAAAATCCTAAAAAAGTAAAAAAAAATTCTAAAAATTCCAGAAACAATTTTCACCGTCCAAACCAAATATTTAGGACAAGATGAACATTTTTATGGACTAAGATGCAATTTTCAAAAATGCAATATTTTTCTAATTCAAATAAAATAGCAAAAAAACCAATAAATAAATAATTTGATTTTAAAATTCTTTCTCCAATATTTCTCTTAGGTTGAAGAAGTCATATTACCTTCTCTCATTTATTTTTAATATTGGAAATAATTGGAGAGAGAAAAATAATGAAATCAAATTGATCCTTTCTTCAAATTTGAAAAGTAAATTCAAATATGAATTTTGTGAAACCTCCAACTCTCTCTGTGGGTCCTTGAGTTGCTTAAGATTTCTAGGATCACAACAAAATGCAATAATAAATATGATATGCATATGATGATCTATGTATAACATCCAAATTGAAAATTGGGATCTTACAAAGTGTGTGATGATTGCTACTAAGGATGGTGGGTATGAGTCCACTAGTGACTATGATAAGGAGACTTTGGCTGTTACTACAAGTGAAGAACACAGCGGAGATGATTCTGAACAAGAGATGCAATACATGGCTGCTGAAGACGCTGACAGGTATGAAAGTTTAGTTGCTCAATGTGTTTTGAGTGTGCAGGTCACGCAAGCTGAGCAAAATCAGAGGCACAATTAGTTCCATACAAAGGGAGTTGTGAAGGAACGTTCTGTTCACGTCATCATAGATGGAGGGAATTGCAACAACTTGGCTAGCATGGAGATGGTGGAGAAGTTGTCTCTCACCACCTGACCACATCCACATCGTTACTACATTCAATGGTTCAACAACAGCGGCAAGGTTACGGTAACACATATTGTTCGTGCGCATTTTAGTATAGCTACATATGATGATTATATTGATTGTGATGTGGTACCCCTGCAAGCTTGTTCCATATTAATTAGTAGACCATGGCCATTTGATAAAAATTCTGTACACCATGGTAGAAACAATCAGTATACTCTTCTTCATAAGGATACACATATTACTTTGCTTCCTATGTCTCCTGATTCTATTTTGAAATATGATATTAATAGAGCTAGCAAAGCAAAACAGGAGCAAAATAAGATTGAAAATCAGATTGGGGCAAAATAATTTGAGCAACACATGAAGCCTAATAACAAACCATCTAGTGTGGCTTCTGAAATTAAATTGAAGAGTGGATGTTTACTTGCCACCAAATCTGATATGGATGATCTAGGTTACAGCAAATTATGCTTTTGTGTGCAAAGAGGCATTATTTTCTTTCGAGGACGTGCCTTCCTCTTTGCCTCCTGCTGTCGCTAACATTTTGCAGAAGTTTGCTGACGTCTTTCCACAACACATGCCACCGGGATTACCGCCTATTCGACGGATTGAGCATCAGATTGATTTAATTCCTGGTGCTTCGCTCCCAAACCGTGTGCCATACCATACCAATCTAGAGGAGACGAAGGAGATTATGCGTCAAGTACAGGAGCTACTCGACAAAGGTTATATACGCGGATCACTTAGTCCTTGTGTTGTTCCTATTATATTAGTGCCAAAAAAGGATGGTACATCGCGTATGTGTGTTGATTGTAGAGGCATTAATAATATTACTAGTCATTATTGTCATCCTATTCCTGGGCTAGATGATATCCTTGATGAATTGAGTGGCTCTACAATATTCTCCAAAGTTGATTTGTGTAGTGGACACCATCCAATTCGTATGAAATTGGGAGATGAATGGAAAATAACATTCAAATCTAATTTTGGACTATATGAGTGGTTAGTCATGCCTTTTGGGTTAACTAATGCACCTAGTACTTTCACGAGATTAATGAACGAAGTTTTACATGTTTCCATTGGATGATTTGTGGTAGTCTATTTTGATGATATATATACTAATTTATATTAGATCTTTGGAGGAACATTTGGAACATTTACGTGTTGTTTTTATTGCTCTACGAGATGCAGTTTGGTAACCTTGGGAAGTGCACCATTTGCATTGACCGAGTATCTTTTCTTGGCTATGTTCTTACTCCACAAGGAATTGAAGTTGATAAAACCAAGATTGAAGCTATCGAGAGTTGGCCGCAACCCAAAACAGTCACAGAAGTGAGGAGTTTTCTTGGCCTCGTTGGTTTCTATAGGTGTTTTGTGAGAGATTTCAGCACCATTGCTGCACCTCTCAATGAGCTTATAAACAAGGATGTGCCTTTTTTGGGGGTACCGCACAGGAAGAGAACTTCATGATATTGAAAGATAAGTTGAGACATGCTCCTTTACTCCAACTTCTTGATTTTTATAAGAATTTTGAGCTTTAATGTGATGCTAGTGGAATTGGATTAGGAGGTGTGTTATTACAAGATAGCAAACATGTTGCATGCTTTCCTAAAAAATTGAGTGGGCCTAGTCTCAACTATTCTACTTATGATAAAGAATTATATGCTCTTGTTCGGACCTTAGAAACATGGCAACATTATTTATGGCCCAAAGAATTTGTTAAATATTCTAATTATGAATCTTGGAAACACATTAAAAGTCAAGCAAAACTAAACCGTAGACATGCTAAATGGGTTTAATTCATGGAGACTTTCCCTTATCTCATTAAACACAAGAAGGGTAAAGAAGATATTATTGCTGGTGCATTGTCTCGTCATTATACTATGCTTTCACAACTTGACTTTAAAATATTTGGTTTGGAGACCATCAAAGATCAATATGTGCATGTTGTTGAATTTAAAGATGTATTGCAGAACTATAAAGAAGAGAGAACATGGAACAAGTTCGTCGTTAGCGTTAGATTTGTGTTTCATGCTAACAAACTACGCATTTCAGCTAGCTCCTTTTTTATTTTGTTGTTGCAGGAGGTGCATGGAGGAGGATTAATTGGACACTTTGGCGTCAAGAAGCTCGAGGATGTACTTGCTACACATTTCTTTTGGCCAAAGATGAGACATGATGTTGAGCATTTTGTTGCTCGCTGCACTACATGTCAAAAAGCTAAGTCACAACGCAATCCTCATGGTTTATATATGCCTTTGCCTGTACCTAGTGTTCCATGGGAGGATATATCAATGGATTTTGTTTTAGGATTACCTCGAACAAAGAAGGGGATGGATAGCATATTTGTTATCGGAGATTGATTTTCAAAAATGGCACACTTCATACCATGTCATAAAAGCAATGATGGTCCTATTGTTGCTCATTTGTTCTTTCGTGAAGTTATTTACTTGCATGGTGTGGCAAATACTATTGTTTTGGATCATGATACTAAATTTCTTAGCCACTTTGGGAGATGTTTCTAGGCTAAGTTGGGGACTAAACTCCTTTTTAGTACTACATGTCACCCCCAAACGAATGGACAAATTGAAGTAGTCAATAGAACATTGTCGACTATGCTTAGGATTGTTTTGAAGAATAACAAAAAAATGTGGGAAGAATGCTTGCCTCATATTGAATTTTCTTATAATCGTTTGCTGCATTCTACTACTAATATGTGCCCTTTTGAAATTGTGTATGGTTCCCTACCTCGTGCACCTATTGATTTGTTGCCTCTTCCATCTTCGGAGAAGGTAAATTTTGATGCTAAACAATGTATTGAATTGATCTTTAAAATGCATGAGTTAACTAAGGAGAACATTGAGCGTATGAATGCTAGTTATAATTTCTTGGAGATATTTGTAGAAAACATGTTATGATTGCACCTGGAGATCTTGTTTGGTTACATTTGCATCAGGATTGATTTCCTGATTTGCGTAAATCAAACATGATGAGGACATCAATACCATTGTTACACCCATATCCCCTGCTACTATACATACTGTACCAATTACTAGAGCTCGTGCATGCCAATTAAACTACTAGGTACTTTCATTTCTTGGTAATGATTATAATGTTCATGAGAATATGTTGACGCCTAAAGTGGATACATTTGTTTTGCTTACAAATGAAGGGTCTAGCTTGGAGAAGGATGAACATTGGATCAAGAACAACCATGGAGATGACAGCATGCGCAAGGGAAACAAGAGCGGAGTTTCCAATGATGATTTCAGGACTTTGAAGCCACCGTAACGAGTGCATTAAGTCTTGGATGAAATATACAAGATGCCACTTCACAAATTTCGTCCAGAGGTTACTATAGGTGCTGCGTCACCTTATTACTGGGCCGGGCCCATGTACATTCGAAGTACATAAGTATAGGTTGTTTTTAGAGTCTGTATGTGTGAGGAAACAAGAGATAGGGTTGGTTTCGGACTCCTCCCCCAAGGGCCACGAAATTCCCCCCTCTTCCTCCATATATACAGCCCTTAGGGTGTCGTTTAGACTTTGGGTTTTGTTTAGATTAAAAGTTCTCCATAACTGCATACTTCGTTTGTGTTCAACGACCAGACCAAGACGTCACAGAACCCAATCTTGATCAATAAAGCTTTCATCTTATATTCGCAATATCCAGATTGCAATCTCAGTTTCTTGCTTGTTCTTCGTTTGCTCGCAGGAAATAGACCTGCGTGGTCAGGTTGATCGTGCTCCAGCATGGTCAACAACCCACGGAAGTTGGTTTAGAGATTGCTAAGGCGCGACGTCTTCGCACAATCATAGTCGGATCGTCCAAGTCAACTCCCACAAAAAACGATAGCTATCTCATCGAAACATCGGGACACCTTCGCCTCTATCAAGTGGTATCAATTTTCCAGGTTACTCAGTGAGATTTTATAGTTTTTCGTAGTTTAGATCGAGTCTGTTCTTCATACCTATAGTCCATGAAAAAGCCAAAATAAAAATTAGGGTTAGTTCATCCTATCCGAACCAATCTGAGCCTTTGCATAATCTTTTTAGAGTTTTTGCTTTGTTGAATTTGCGGTTGTATCGTCATGTCGAGTTGCTGGTCTTAGTGTCTAGTCCTTTAGAGTTCGAATTCCATTCACAAGTTGTCATGCTGCTGCCGCTCCATCATCATCACCGCTATTGTATGCCACCAGTCCTAGTTTGAGTCTAGTATTTGTTGCTTTGTTTTCGATTTACAGATCACACCATACTCCGAGTCACGACCAAGTCAGACTTCCCAACATCAGTGCCACCCGTACAAGAAAAATAGTACCAGTTTAAAAAAAGAGGAAAAAAAGTCTCAAAAATTCTAGCTAGGAAGGTTTTAGACCATTTGTAGACTTTTTCGGAAAAAAATTCTTGTAGAGCAAAAAAAGTGCAAAAAATAGTGAAAAAACAGATTTTTTTTCAAAATGTGCTCCTCCCTTGTTTAGGTGTCGCGCCGTGATTTTGTTAGTGTTCTAGGCTCGCGTCTCTAGCACGGTCTAGCCTAGGACCAGCACAGTACCGTCATTGAGCGTTTATTCAACTTTGCATCTCTAAATTGATTATTGCTAACCCTTTTTGCTACCATATTATAAACATGCACTTTTCAATTTAATTTCAGAAGCAACACTAGATGGTTTATTATTAGGCTTCATTTGTTGCTCAAATTATTTTGCCACAATCCGATTTTCACTCTAATTTTTCTCCTATTTTGCTTTATTATCTCCATTAATATCATCTTTCAAAATGGAATCAGGAGTCATATGAAGCAAAGTAATATTTTTATCCTTAAGAAAAGAGTGATGCGGAGCATCCTACGGTCATCTCCATGGACCTACCATTGTCTCACCAAGTGCCAAGAGGACCCATGACACGAGCACGAGGTAGAGCTCTCAAGACCGAGGTGACTTCTTTCCTTAGTGATATCCCATATGATCCACTCGAGACATGGCTACTACCTAAGTCCAGAATGTTGTGCATGATTAGGTACCAAGAGAACCCTTCCGAGGATGCACATAAAGATGGTCAAGCTCCCAAGTCCATGGATGAAGAGAACCAACAGAAGGAGATAAGAACAGCTCCCAGGTCCCGGACATCCGGCCCCTGGAGGTGTCGCCTGCAACCAAGGACCAGCGGCCAAATCTATAGGGCCCGGACATCCGGCGGCCAGCCCGGACATCCGGCCCGTCGCCTCAGAAATCCGGCTCCCAGCCCAGACATCCGGACAAGTTGTCCAGGGAGTACCGAAGCCTGCCCCGCCAACCCGGACATCCGGCCACAACCCCGGACATTCGGCCCCTCACGACGCCCCGGACATTCGGCCACAACCCCGGACATCCGGCCCCTCATGACGCCCTGGACATCCGGCCGATGCCCGTACATCCGGACTAGCCCTACCCAGGGAGCTCCAAGTCAGTGCCAGGCTAGCCCAGACATCCGGCGCCTCGCGAGCGCCCGGACATCCGGCCCGACGGCCCTCCCTGTTTGTGCACAGTGTAAAGATTCGAGGCCCATGTACCCCTTCGCCCCCTAGACTATATATACTCCTCCTCCACCCTCTTTCTAGGGTTAGCACTGTGATAGCTCATATTTGAGATAGAGCTTTGCTCATCCACTTGCTTACTACTCCTCGGAGGTCATGGCCTCTTCGGAGATGATCCCCCAAGCGGATTCATGACCCCATCACGGGAAGACCCTTCAAGACCTCCTCATGGAGAAGACCCTTTGTACCGTCCTTTGTTGACCTTTAATCGTGTATCACTCTTTGTGTTTCGAGGATCTAGCATATGTGTGACCGGATCTTTTTGGTTGAGTGATTTCTCTTGTGTTTCCCCTCGTGTTCCTGAAAGTGCGTTATATCGACTAGAGGGGGGGGTGAATAGGCGATTTTTACAAATTCATCACTGAGGAATTTCTAGGTGAAGAAATTCCTAAGTAACGACACACTAGCAGTAGAATAAGTACCCAGGTATAAATAGAACAGAGCAACAACATAGTCATCACGATGAAATGAAAACAAGCGCAGATTACAAATAGGGTGATAACAGGAAAAGCAGGCTGAAGACTATGTGACTGAAGAAATTCGATTGAGGAAATAGAGAAAGTCTTCAGTCAAAGTCTTCAAACAGTAATGATCAGGTCCATCAACACATGAATGAGGAAATGGAAGGGTTGAATAAATAGAACCAGTTGGCTTGGTGAAGACAATGATTTGGTAGACCAGTTGCAACTACTATGACAGTAGTATGTCTAGTTGGAGCGGCCGAATATTTAAACTCGAGGACACACAGTCCCGGACACACAGTCCTCACCGTATTCTCCTTGAGCTAAAGTCACACAGACCTCGCCAAACACTCTTGGTAAGTCTTCAGGTGACATCCAAACCTTCACAGACAAGGTCACTCGGCGATCCACAATTCCTTTTGGATGCTCAGACCATGACGCCTAACCATCTGGAGGATACACAATCCTCAAAGGTAACAAGCGTCGGTTCCACACAAGAACAATCTCTTCAGTGATGCTCAATCACTTTGGGTTTGTAGGTGTTTGGGTTTGGGTTTTCCTCATTTGATTATTTTTGCTCAAATTCCTCAGAGGATGAGATGCTCTCAATGACAAGTGTCAGTTCCTGCGGAGCAGCCAACCAGCTAGTGGTTGTAGGGGGCGGCTATTTATAGCCTAGGGAGCAGCCCCACATGATAAGACATAAATGCCCTTCAATGATATGACCGTTAGGTGGGTACATATTTTGGGACAGCTGGCGCGTAGCACAGCAACGGTCGGATATTTGAGGTTCGAATTCCTCAAGGCTATCATGTTCCTCACTTTGTAGGCAATCCACACTAGAGAAGTCCTAACTCCTCAGTAAGAACAAATTCCTTAGACCAGAAGATCTTCGTCACTGTCACTGAAGAAATTGACTGAACTGATATGAGATTTCCAATTGCTTCACTCGAAAGGATTGGGTAGGTGTAGGATTTTGAGATGAGCATCACTTGGAAATCAGTTTTCTTAGTATTACCTCGACCCCGTTTAATAGTACGGTGTTTCCTATGACTCAAGAAGGAGAAAATGAAACTATGAAAACAAAAGTCTTCACGCTTCATAATCCTCGCATGAATATCCATGTCTTCAAGGTCACACCAATTTCTTCACTTTCAAAATCTTCAAGAGAACCAAGGTCTTTAGTTGAAGACATACATTTTTAGGGGTCGACTTTCATCGTAAATATCAAACTCCTCATCGACTTATAGAGCCTGTGTACACTCACAAACATATTAGTCCCTTAACCTATAAGTCTTCAATAAACCAAAATCACTAAGGGGCACTAGATGCACTTACAATCTCCCCCTTTTTGGTGATTGATGACAAATAGGTTAAGTTTTCAATGGGGATAAACATATCAATTGTAAGTGCTCAATATTGAGGAATTTGATTGCAAGATATAGAAGAACCCCCCTGAAGATGTGCATATGTGAGGAATTTTCTTTGAACAAGCAATGCACATTGTAGAGTAATATCATGGAGATCTCCCCCTATATCTTGTAATTCATACACGCATTTAACATATCGAATGAAGAATTTGAAATGCATGATGAAATATGGTGACTGATGTAATTCAGCATGAGTGCATTAACATATATGAGGAAATAGCATGCAGAAAAATAGAGCAAAAGTATCAGGCCACCATCGGACTTAAGTTTACAACTCGATCCAACAAATACTTCAGAAGAACAAGAGTTGAAACTTAGCAAAAAAAACGTCCATATATAGAACCGCTTGAAGACTAACTCAAATTTCTCCCCCTTTGTCATCAAATGACCAAAAGGGACGAAAAGTGAGGACTAAAGCCCCTGAAGAATATCATCATGATGTCGATGGAGGAGCGCCAACTTTGTTGGGGTCGTCCATTATAGTAGGGTCTGCTGCAGTGTCGTCCAAATCTTCAGCTTCGTCCATCTCGCGCAATGAAGAATATGAGTTGACGACCAGTTGTGGAATTTTGACCTTCTTGAATTTCTTCGAAGGTGGCTAAGACTAGTCAAAGTCCTGTTGGAAGTCCATCTTCTTGAGTTCATAATCGGTGTAGACATGTGAAAGAATAGCCCTGGTGCGGTCGAAGACTTGATGCAGATAATAGTGATTCTTCTTCACAGTATTTTGAGTGACTGTCATGTTGTGAAGAATAGCACCAAACTGACACTTGACCCACTTGTGATTTCTGTCCACCTTCTGACGAAGACTTAGGAGCAGCTCATGATCAGTCATCACACACGAAGCTGTTGCCTGAGGATTTTGCTTTGAAGCATTTGCAGCAGTGTCATTTGTGGCAGAGTCATCATTAGTGGAGTAGGATGCTGCCTTTCGAAACTGTCCATCCAAAGGACGAGTGCCTTCATCAATAACTGCAGCCTTGCCCTTCTCATCAACTGAGGAAATAGTCCGTTTGAGGACTTTAATCGGCGGCAAATAGCTGAGATAATTTTGAAAATCAGACTTGTAATGAATTGAAGTCCATGATCTGATGAATTTCATGATCCAGGGAGCGCAAGGCTTCAACTCAAAGAGTGACAAAGCAGCATTGGCCAAAGTCCTCATGAAGAAATCATGATAGTTGATTGGAATACCATGCATGATGTTCAAAAGCAAGTTCTTCATGATGCCAACAACTTCTTCTTCTTCAGAGTTGTGGCCCTTAATGGGACTGAGGGTTTTGGCCATAATGCGATAGAGAGACCTTCGCACATACAACAGATCTTTGACGAGGAAATTTGTCCTTGGCGCTTGGCCAGCTTTCAAAGGCTTCATCGGCACTTGCATTAGATGATTTGACAATTCAGGTTCTTCATATAGCTTCAGTGCTCATTCAGTGGGTGGACTGACTGGGATGACATGAAGTAATTCAGAGGTCGGAGCTTTGTGATGAGTATTTTCAGTCATCTAGTCCAAAACCCATGAAGTCACATCGTCAACATTGCCTGTCAGATGCAGTGTGGCATAGAACTGAAGAATTATCTCTTCATTCCAATCGCAGATATCAATGCAGAAGTTGAGCAGCCCTGCATCATGAAGAACACTGAGGACTGGAGTAAAGCACGGAAGTGACTCCATATCCACATGAGGAACATGCTCATGGTCACACACTTTGTCCTTATCAAACAGCAATGAGGAATAAAATTGCATCTGAGAAGCAGTCCAGAAGCGCTTGCGGCGAAAAGGCAAGCATCGTCATATGGATTGAAATCTAAGAAGAAATGATGCTCAACAAAGAAGTCATCAGCCTTGAACTTCTGCTTCTTGGAGTGAGGATTTTGTGGCTTGGCCTGAAGATTTATAGTTGAAGTCTTCACAGCCGTTTCAAGCGCAGCCTCTGGAGCCTCAGGCTGAGGAATCTCTGGAGTTGTTTCTTATACTATCTTCTTCTCAATTTCATCAGCACTAGTGGCTGGAATTTCTTCGGGGATGGAGTGAAGTGAAGCTTAACCTTGATCAGAACCCGAGTGAATGACTTCAGTGTGCACGGGGGACTAAGGAATTTGCTGCAGAGGAGTGAACAGAGGAGAATTGGGAAGATGACTTTCCCAAAAATCGTCATTCATTACTGGAGTCGTAGACCTGATGTCCATATCCTCTTCGTCGGCTTCAACTTCTTCAACACCGGCCTCTTCAATAGTGAACTAAGGCAACAGCGATGATACTTGTAGCGGTGAAGGGATATTATCCACTTCAATTTCTTCATTCAACTTCTCTGACATAGTAGCAGATGGATCTTCTTCATCAATGTCATCATTGATGACATATTTTTCACCAAAAGGAACATTTTCCTTTGATGGCATGCCATTTAGTGGAACAACATCAATGGATTCTCAAAAGAGCTCGTCAAAGTATTCACTTTATTCGGATTAGAAGAATCTGAGGCATCTGATGCTTTCCTCTTCTTGGCTTCTGCCCTTTCGGAGCCTTGGTTCTCTTTGCTTCTGATGCAGAAGGAAGGAGAGTGCTTTTTCATCTGTGAAGATTTTGCAGGAGGAGCAAATGAAAGAGGCACAGTTTCTTCAGGCACAACTTTGTCTGTTGCCCTGGCAAGTTCAGATTCTTTGGGCGCAGCGAAAGATTCTTCAGCTGGCCTGGCTTGATCTTCAGGCGCAATGATGGTGGTTGCCCTGGTAGTTTCATCAGGAGCTGGAATATCATCATCAGCCCTAGCGCTCTCAGTTTCTTCAGCAGCCTGAGTTTCATCAGCGATGCTGGCATGTTCTTCAGTGGGCTGAGCAGGTGCTTCACCCTGAGGAACTTCTTGATGCACTTCAGCAGCAACATTTGGCTTGAGGTCTTTAGCCAGCATGACGAATCTGACTTTGGCTCCTAGCCAATCAGCTTTGTGTACGTCAAATTCAGCACTGAGAGCTTTGATTTCAGACTGAATAGTTACAAGTTCTTCAGTCGTCATTTTCAGAACATTCTTCTTCAGATAATGCTCCTTCTTGTACTGAGCTTTCTTCACTGATCTAGCCTTCTCAAATTTCAATTTTTCTTCAGCAATGAAAGCAATCAACATGTGACTTTGGACTGTTGTGAGATTAAGATTAGGAAGGGGTGTGTTACGATCTTTATGCCAAAGATCGATATAGTCAAGGATCTTCTACGGATCTAGCAAGAGTGGCACAGCAATGCCTTTGGCACTAGCGGCCCGGTTTGTCAGTCTCTGATGATTTGAGCCAGTTCTTCATCATCAGCTTTGTCTTCAGACGACGGAACTTCAAAGGCGGCCTGCTTATTGTAAGGACTAGGCCTTGTGCCACGCCCAGTGTCGGTGTCAAAACCGGCGGATCTCGGGTAGGGGGTCCCAATCTGTGCATCAAGGCTGATGGTAACAGGAAGCAAGGGACACAGACGTTTACCCATGTTCGGGCCCTCTCGATGGAGGTAAAACCCTACCTCCTGCTTGATTAATATTGATGATATGGGTAGTACAAGAGTAGATCTACCACGAGATCATAGAGGCTAAACCCTAAGAGCTAGCCTATGATGGTAGTTGTGATCGGCCTTCTAAGGACCAACCTCTCCGGTTTATATAGACAATGGAGAGGGCTAGGGTTTACATGGAGTCGGTTACAAGGAAGGAAATATAATATCCAGATCGCCAAGCTTTCCTTCCATGCAAAGGAGAGTCCCATCCGGACACGGGCCGAAGTCTTGAGTCTTGTATCTTCACGCTTCAATAGTCCGGACGTTGTACACAGTCCGGCTATCTGGATACCCCCTAATCCAGGACTCCCTCAGTAGCCCCTGAACCAGGCTTCAATGCCGATGAGTCTGTCGCGCAGTATTTTCTTCGGCATTGCAAGGAGGGTTCCTTCTCCGAATACTCCAAAGTACCTGTTACAATGAATAGTGTCCGGCCTCCAATCAATGTTGTGCTCCTCGGTTTCAGCGCCTCAGTAATGACCATCTCCACGTGTCGAGCGAATGCGAGGAGTCGAGGCATTTTTGCATTTGCCACCCTTGATCCTCCGGGCCAACCGTCTATTTGAAGGGACAGGGATTCTCAGATCCAAACCTCACTCTCCTCCCTTGAGCTAGCATCCTAGAGCGCTCCGCAAAAAACCATTCCAACATGGCCGGCTGTTGCAGCTCTTCTGCTTGCCCTCCTCGCTCTAAGTCGGGGGATTGGGGAGAGTGCTCAGTTCCTCACAGCCGTTTGGTAAAGCTACAAACCCAAGGGTTTCTCCCACCGGTGTTCATGGTCCCCGTCCGAGCTGGAATAGCCACTTATGACAGAGGGGAACAAGCGGAGGGATCTCCTAACCCATCTCCGAAGGAGCGGATATGTCTCATCCCACATCTGCTGAGGGGCGTCAGGTTTCCTATCCACCCGTTTCTTCGCGGGCTCCTGGAGTTCTACGGCCTCCAGTTACACATTCTTACCCCTGCCTCTATTCTGCATATAGCGGGGTATGTCGCCCTTTGCGAGCTGTTTTTAGGCTGCGAACCACACTTCGGATTATGGAGGAAGCTGTTCTGCCTTGTCCCCCGCACCCAGGGAGAATCCCTATATCAAGTGGGCGGGGCCGAAGTATGGCGCATCCCCGAGACCGGATATCTGTCCGGCACTCCTGAGAAGGCACCAGAAAACTAGCCTTCAGAGTGCTTCTATATAGATGACGTTCCCCTTCCGGATCCAGTCCGGACAGGTCTTCCCAAGTTCAGCAACGCCCCGCCGAGGGAACGCTTAAGCTGGCGCCCCCGGGGCCCTCAAGAAGAGGACACAAGGGAAATATACATCCTGATGAATAGGATAAAGTTGCTGGCCAAATCCGTACTGACGATAGTTGAGGTCATGGCGATATGCATAAAGCGAGGAGTGCAACCGCTCCAGTATCGGGGGAAGCCCATGTGGCATTTCAATGGGGAAGACGACGCCACCTACTGTGGCCATAAGGGTCCGAACTCTGCAGCCGCTTTGGCAAGGATATTGCCCGATTTGTACAAGGGGGAAGAGGAGGAATTCCTTCGCATAAAAACACGGGACGGATTCTCCATGTACAACCCCCCAAAGTGGGTAAGTCACCATCCTTTTCCCTACTTCACTTACCCTAGCGTTCTTCTGCTAAGATTACTTGCATCAATGCTTCTGAGCAGGAACTGAGGAGGGCCGTAGAAGGAATCTTCATCCCCTCCCGGCAACCAGAGGACCCTGGAAGGGCCCTAGATCCGGGACTCAAAGTAGATCCGAATATTAGTGTGGAGCTTGTCAACGGGGTATTTTATCAAGCGAACTGGGATGGCAGCCTGGTGGCCATTACGGCCGACTACCCTGGTCTGCTTCCCGCGTCACGTGTAAGCCGAGCTAAAAACCCTATCCCCCGAAGAGGACTCCCCCCAGGTACTATAATTTACCCTTGAGGCATCGTTCTATTTGCAGAAACGATGACCGGAGCGAGGGGCCGAGCCCCTATGGACTCGTCAACCACGGGCGTCCGGATAGGGCAGGCTCAAGAGGAAGGCGGTGAGGGTTGACACACCGCTACAGAGGTAAAGTAACAACCTATCCTGCAATTATAGAATTTGCAATATGACAGCGCCCTTTGTGTCTGGCAGGAAGAGGAATAACCGGACTATGTCCGGAGACCCCACCAATATGGCCTCCACCAGGCGGGTTCCAGAGCCGGCTTTGGGGGCGGAGGCGGACACGGGGCCAGCACCGTAAAGCTCCCCGACGGAGGATGCGGATATGTGTTCGGCCACGAACTCCGAAGTGGAGAGCGCCATGAATCACCGGCGCCACAGGGTCGTGCTCCGAAACAACATCTTTTTTGAAGAGGCTTTTAATGCCTTCAATTCGGCGGACGCATACGTCCGAGCTGCTCGAGGTGGGTTGGCCCAGGCGACGAACCAGTACACCAAAGATATACGGTAAGAAATTTTGACAAGTATATATAGCAGTATCCCCTGAGACTCGAAATAGTTGGGACAACTGTTTGAAGGATCAATTTATGTATAGGTCCTCGTGGACAAGAATGAACAATTGGCTCGGGAGCTGGAGGCATGCAAGGCCCAGCTGACTGATGCGGTAGCCACGTTAGAGGGATCCCGAAAGGCCCCCTCTGGTAATATTTGTCTCCATTATACGCAGATGTACCAGTTAGAAAATGGCTGGTGCGGGTTAGTCTGACAGAAAATTCTGCAGACAATCCCGGGGTGAGTCCGGAAGGCGTAATGGGTGATGACTCGCATCTCCAATGACAGCTAAAGGCTGGCGAGCGCATCCTTACGCAAGTGATGCGAGAGAAGAACAAGCTACAAGATGCCAATATTCGTTTGGACGTGGAATTGAAGGACGTCCGTGCCCAACTGGCAGACTCCGTGAAGGAGAACAAAAGGCTTCGACGCGGCATTTATGGTAAGAGCTCAAGCGAACTATGTTATAGTTCGGCGAGGAAGTTTTTTGAAAAAAATTTGCTTGCAGGAATGTTAACGGGACGCCCTGAAGAGGAGATGCCCTCATCTGCAGGTGATTTGCTGCAAGAACTTTCACAGATGCACGAGCGTGCTCGGCAGGTGATGCACAGCGTTGCTCAGGCCTTATGGCCATCAAGCTTCCTGTCGAATGGCATGGGGGAGCTTGCGGACCTGCTTCAAGGAGCCCGGCGGCGCTTCCGTCTGTGGAAGATATCAGCATGCCGGCAAGGAGCAACAGAAGCCTGGGCAATGGTGAAGACGCGCTACACCAAGCTGGACCCGAACCATATGGCCGAAGTAGGACCGGCGGGGCCCGATGGGCAAGAAATTCCCGTGAATCTGGTATATGACCAGGTAGCGTTAGCCGCTAAGTATTCACAAAAGGATTGTAGGATAGATAGCCTGTTAGATGGTATAGAGGAGGAACATAGTCAGTCTCAGTGACTATGTAATTTAATTGGCATAAGTATCCCCTAGCCGGATTGAAATCATTTGTCATGGTGGACCTTTTCGCTTCAGCCCCCGGATCCTATAGTCCGGGGTGTGTCCGAATACCCGCTCGGTTATACAAAAAACTGGGGTATGCGTGGAGACCAGGCGTAGGGGTCATAAGTGCTTGAACAGACAAGTACCCAACTAGTTATGTTATATTGCATGGATAGCAAGAAACATCTTCCAGGGAGAATAGTTCCATTAGGGGTTCCTTTCCCTGGGTATGCATGTGTCGATGCACATGTGTGGACTACGAGCGATGGCACAGGATACAAAGCTTCTGGGGTTTTTTGTTGTAACCAACGAATACATCCTTTGTTCACCGATCGAATATTCTCTTAAGGAAACTAGCTTTCGGCTTCACCCAGTCTGAGGTACACATCCGGCTTAACCGGCATTAACAATCGCAGAGGTGCGCCCCTTATGCCCTAGCCAAATTAACGAGAACATAGGGCATGAACACAAGAGCCAGGCAACCCAGCTTGGCCACATCTTAAGTCATATCGATGCATATAATGGTGAAGAAAAGGCACATATGGAAGAGGAACGCATATGTGATGGGCAAAAAGCCATTTAAAGTAATTATGTCTAGCTTCCGAGTAGGAAGCCCCCAGGTACAGCTTACACACATAGTACGGACGGAATGGTCCTAGAGTCCGCACTGTATTAAATACTTTGTGTGAAGAGAAAAAGGGTCGAGAAAGGAGAGAAAAGGGGTGGAGCATAATGAAAAAGGAGGGGTAAGGAGACGAACACTGAGTTCGGCGTTAGGCGTAGAATCTCCAGAGTCTGGCCGTGTTCCATGGGTTCGGCTCGAGTCTGTTATCGGATGCATTGCGTAAACAGTACGCTCCTCCGGTGAGAACTTTGTCAATGATGAAGGGACCTTCCCACTTGGGTTTGAGTTTGTCCTTCTTCTTCTCCGGTAGGCGTAGAACGAGCTTCCCAATATTGTAAGTTTTGGCCCGCACTTCTCTACTTTGATATCGTCGAGCCTGCTGCTGATAGAATGCGGAACGGGCCTTCGCGACATCGCGCTCCTCCTCCAGGGCGTCCAAGTTATCCTGCCGATCTAACTCGGCTTCCTTCTCTTTGTACATGCGTACGCGTGGCGAACCATGTATTATGTCGCAGGGTAGTACTGCTTCTGCACTGTACACCATAAAAAATGGTGTATATCCGGTGGTTCGATTTGGTGTGGTCCGCAGCCCCCAGAGTACGGAGTCGAGCTTCTCTACCCAGTGTGTATCCGATTTTGTTAAACATCGCACTAGTCTGGGTTTTATGCCGCTCATGATGAGACCATTTGCCCGTTCGACCTGGCCGTTTGTTTGGGGGTGGTAGACGGAAGCGTAGTCGAGCTTAATGCCCATTTTGCCGCACCAAGTTTTCACTTCATCGGCTGTGAAATTTGAGCCATTATCATTGATGATGCTATGGGGGACACCGTACCGGTGTACGGCCCCGGATATGAAGTCTATTAGTGGTTCGGATTCGGCCGTTTTAATTGGTTTGGCTTCGATCCATTTGGTGAATTTGTCCACCATGACCAATACGTATTTTTTCTTATGGCTCCCCCCTTTAAGAGGTCCGACCATATCCAGCCCCCAGACCGCGAAGGGCCAAGTTATGGGGATTGTTTGGAGAGCGGTAGGGGGCATATGACTCTGATTGGCGAAGAGCTGGCAGCCGACACAATGTTGGACAAACTCCTATGCGTCTGCTCGGGCCGTCGGCGAATAGAAGCCTGTACGGAAGGCTTTGCTGACTCGCGCTCGAGCTACGACGTGGTGTCCGCCCAGTCCGGCATGGATTTTAGCCAGGAGTTGCCGCCCTTCCTCTTCAGAGATGCACCTTTGGAGCACTCCGGTCGCGCTTTTCTTGTAGAGTTCCTCTTCGTGGACTTTGTAAGCTTTAGAACGCCGGACTATGCAGCGTGCTTCATTTTGATCTTCGGGGAGCTCCTGCCTATTTAGGTAGGCCAAGAAAGGCTCGGTCCACGGGGCGATTGCATCCATGATTTCGGTGGCAGAACCTCCGATTGTGTCTGATGGTTCGGAGTCTGGGGGTGTATTCGGATCCGTGCTGGTATTGCCGGACTCCCCTTCCCATACTACAGATGGCTTGAACAGCCTTTCCAGGAATATATTAGGTGGGACAGGGTCCTGTTTGGCGCCGATGCGGGCGAGGACGTTCGCCGCTTGATTGTTTTCTCGAGCCACATGGTGGAATTTGAGCCCCTCGAACCGAGCTGACATTTTGAGGACGACATTACGATAGGTCGCCATTTTCAGATCCTTGGCATCAAAGTCTCCGGTTATTTGTGATATTGTGAGGTTCGAATCCCCACGCACTTCTAGGCGTTTGATGCCCATAGAGACTGCCATCCAAAGACCATGCAACAGAGCCTCATATTCGGCTGCATTGTTGGAGTCTGTGTATAATATTTGTAGGACGTACTGGACCATGTCCCCGGTGGGAGACATCAGGACTACCCCTGCTCCCAGTCCGGCCAACATTTTGGAGCCATCAAAGTGCATGACCCAGTTGGAGTACGCGCCGTACTCTTTAGGGAGTTCGGCTTCTGTCGATTCGGCGACAAAGTCAGCCAGTACTTGCGACTTAATGGCTCGTCGTGGTTTGTATATTATGTCGAATGGCAGGAGCTCGATGGCCCATTTAGCAATCCGGCCCGTAGCGTCATGGTTATTAATTATGTCATTGAGTGGTACTTCGGAGGCGACGGTAATGGAGCACTCTTGAAAGTAGTGTCTTAGCTTCCGATATGCAATGAAGACCGCGTATGCTATTTTTTGATAGTGTGGGTATCGGGATTTGCATGGGGTGAGGACCGTGGATACGCAATAAACCGGCTTTTGAAGCGGGAATTTGTATCCGTCCACCTCTCGTTCGACGACGAGCACTGCGCTTACCACTTGATGTGTTGCAGCTATGTATAGTAGCATAGTTTCGCCGATGTTTGGCGCTGTTAGGACTGGATTACTGGCCAATAAGGTCTTTATCTCATCGAGTCCGGTCGCGGCTGCATCCGTCCATACAAAGTGTTCGGTGCGTCCAAGGAGGAGGTAAAGAGGCAATGCCTTTTCTCCTAGCCTGGATATAAAGCGGCTCAAAGCGGCCACGCATCCATCTAGCTTCTGGATGTGCTTGAGGTCTGTTGGTATAGCCAACTACGACAGAGCTCAAATTTTTGCTGGATTTGCTTCGATTCCTCTATTGGAAACAATGAAGCCCAACAGCTTCCCCGAGGGGACACGTTCAACTTGATGTCGTATGTCCGGAGGTTATCGAATGTAAGCCTCAAGTCATTTATTAGGGTTTCGATGTGTCTAGTTTTTATGACCATGTTGTCCACATATGCTTCCACTGTTTTGCCGGTTTTTTTCCAGGCATGTTTGAATCATGCGTTGATAGGTTGCGCCGGCATTCTTGAGCCCGAAGGGCATAGTGTTGAAGCAAAAAGGGCGATATGGCGTTATAAAAGTTGTTGCGGCTTGGTCAGACTTTGCCATCTTTATTTGATGGTATCCAGAGTATGTGTCGAGAAAACACAGCGAGTCGTGTCCAGCTGTGGCATTGATGATTTGATCGATGCGAGGGAGGGGAAAGGGATCCTTGGGGCAAGCCTTGTTAAGGTCTTTGAAGTCGACGCATAGGCGCCAGGATTTGTCGTTTTTGGTACCATTACCAAATTTGCCAGCCAATCCGGATGTTTAATATCTCTGATGAATCCGGCCTTGAGTAGCTTGGCTAGCTCTTCCCCCATGGCTTGTCATTTGGGTTCTAAAAACCGCCTTAGAGTCTGTTTAACTGGTTTGTATCCCTTTAGTATATTGAGGCTGTGTTCGGCCAACCGGCGTGGGATGCCTGGCATGTCCGAAGGCTGCCAAGCGAAAATGTCCCAATTCTCGCGTAAGAAATCTCGCAGTGCGGCGTCCATCGCGGGGCTCAACTGTGTCCCGATGGATGCTGTCTTCATGGGGTCCGTTGGGTGGACTTGGAATTTGGCTATCTCGCTGCAGGTTTAAATGAGGTGGACTTGGGTCGCTTGTCGAGTATCACGTCGTCCCTGTCCACAGTGGCCCGTAGTGTTGTTAACTCTTCGGCTGCTAGGGCTTCAGATAATGCTTCCATGGCTAGTGCTGCAGTTTTGTTTTCGGCGCGAAGTGCGACGTCTGGATCACTGGCTAGAGTGATAATTCCGTTGGGTCCAGGCATTTTAAGCTTCATGTACCCGTAATGAGGTACTGCTTGAAAGCTACGCGTCCCGCCCTAGAAGGGTGTGGTATCCGCTGCTAAAGGGAGCCACTTGGAATGTGATTTCTTCGGACCTATAATTCTCCGGGGTGCCGAATACCACATCGAGTGTGATTTTTCCCGCACACCGCGCTTCCCGAGTAGGGATTATTCCCCTGAAGGTGGTGCCACTTTGCTCGCTGCGGCCTTTATCAATTTCCATCTTGCTGAGCGTTTCCTCATAGATCAATTTTAATCCGCTCCCGCCGTCCATGAGTACTTTGGTGAGCCGAAAGCCATCCACGATTAGGCTAAGGACTAGAGCGGCCGGTGCCCGGATAGTCTGGAATCGAGGTTCATCACTGGCATTGAAAGTTATAGCAGTGTCCTTCCAGGGGTTTATCTTCGCCACATGGCAAATTTCCGCGGAGCTTCGACGAGCCCGCTTGCGCCTGTTGTTTGAGGCAAATGTCTCGAAGACTGTTAGTACCGTATTGTGTCTGCTGGCAGGATGTTGTTTCGCTTTATGGCCTACAAGAAGATCCTCGCCACTTTTTGCCACCTGCCGGAGTATCCAACATGCCCTAAGGCTATGAGTCGGTATTGTATCCGGAGTACTGTGGAGCTCACATGGCCCGTCGAGCCATTCTTCCAATACGGATCCCGCCCTAGGGTGGGCTTTGGTTTCTTGGGGATTGGATCGGACGAATACGAGAGTTTTCCTGTTTAGTCCGGACAAAGGTCTTGGTGAGAGCAGTACTATCCCAAAATTTTGTTTGGATTTTCCAAGCGCTCTCCATCGCATAGTACTTCTGTACCATGATTGCCGAGTCCGCGAAGCGTACTATGTCGCGACGGTTTATAGCATTGAGGAGTCCTTCGTCCGTGCAGTTTTTGCAGAAGAGTGAGACCATGTTCTCCTCACGACAGTCCTTGACCTTGTTAAGCGTAAGGAGGAATCTGGCCCAGTAGTGATGTACGGTTTCCTGGAGCTCTTGCTTGATGTGGGAGAGACAATTTAAGTCCAGGTAGGTGTTGTTAGCAGAATCCGGATTTTCATCCGATTTAACACCCAAGGGCACGGACGGTTCCGAGCTTAACAGCTCAGAATCCGGAGTGCTGCCCAATTTCTTCGGCCCAATGCCCGATTCTATGTCCGGGACCTGGGTCGTATTTTCCTTTGAGCGGGTTTTCGGCTCAAGGAGTTCGGTGATCCGAACATAATTCATCCTCAAAGTTGAGGGACAATCCGCGTGTGGTTCCTCCACTATCACTATCTCATGGGTGGCCGGCGGGGACCTGATGTCCCTCCAGTCGGGTTTGAGCCCAATCCGGTCATAGTTTGTAGCGACTCCCAGAGCGGCGATGCGATCCAAGAGTTCATTAAGGGAGGAGAGCTCCATTGGATCCATCTGTTCGGCAAGTTCTGAACTGACGCAAAGGTTATGATTGATGACCCGAGAGGCCATCGTCGGCGCTACCACCGACGGGGAGGCCATGATAAAGCCGCCGAGCCGGAGCGTCTGGCCTACAGCCAGAGCTCCCTCCGAGGTAATGTCGTCCTTGATGATGAGACTAGCCATCGAGCCTTGCAGCGATGACACAGAGGAACTCTCAATGAAAGCACCAATGTTGGTGTCAAAACCGGCGGATCTCGGGTAGGGGGTCCCGATCTGTGCGTCAAGGCTGATGGTAACAGGAAGCAAGGGACACAGATGTTTACCCAGGTTCGGTCCCTCTTGATGGAGGTAAAACCCTACTTCCTGCTTGATTAATATTGATGATATGGGTAGTACAAGAGTAGATCTACCACGAGATCGTAGAGGCTAAACCCTAAGAGCTAGCCTATGATGGTATGATGGTAATTGTGATTGGCCTTCTAAGGACCAACCTCTCCGGTTTATATAGACAATGGAGAGGGCTAGGGTTTACATGGAGTCGGTTACAAGGAAGGAAATATAATATCTGGATCGCCAAGCTTGCCTTCCACGCAAAGGAGAGTCCCATCCGGACACGGACCGAAGTCTTGAGTCTTGTATCTTCATGCTTCAATAGTCAGGATGTTGTACACAGTCCGGCTATCCGGATACCCCCTAATCCAGGACTCCCTCACCCAGCAGTGACCTTTTTCTTCAGCAGCTGCGGCTGTGCTGAGGAACTTGTTGAAGCTGCTAAAGCATTTGAAAAGCCTGTAGTCCTTTGGCAAGTGGCAAGATGCACCAGTGTTGAGGACTTTGTTGGTGTCGTTGAGGGCTTTGCTAGTGCAAAGACCCTGAGGGCTTTGAGGAGCTTGGCTGTGAGGGCATTGAGGAGATGGGTCGTGAGTGCATTGCAGAGGAGGATGGCTTCACAACAGATTTGTTCTTCATAGCATTCTTAGGCTGACTAGCAGAGGCTTCAGCAGCAGCAGCAGCTGAGTCTTTGTTGAATTTCTTCACTGTCTCCTTTGCTACTTTAGCCAATTTCCTTTGGCGCTTGGCCCTTTCTTTTGGAAATTCCTCACCTCTTTTGATGCTAGAGGGATCAGCTACTTGGCCTGGTGCTAGTGGAGGTCTTGGGCATGGAGGATTTACAGCGAATTTCTTCATGTACTTAGGAGTGACATAGCGGTGCTCCCTGCATTCCCGTGCCCATCTACGCTCCATCCGTTGAATGCGCACTGTGCGCTGATTTTTATTCTACTTGCCATGAGTGGCCTCATCAGGAGTGCAAAAATCTGCATAAATATCTTCAGGGATTTCAAACGTAGTGTTAGTTTCAGGCCTCTTGCCTCCCTTCTTAGGACGCTTTTCTTCAGCCATATTCTTCAGCTGAGGATTTTGAACAATAGATGTCTTTGAGGAAGTATGCTTTTTTTCTTCGAGGAATGCTGCAAATGAATTAAGTTGATGAGAACCTAGTTATTTAGTAGCAGACATGTGTACGTGTGAACAGAGTATAGGTGTGAAGAATTTGAAGAGGTTATATGTGTTCTCAGAATTTGTTTCTAAAAGGAATCAAGTTTGAGGAATTTGACCAGGGAGTCTTGAAGAATTTCACGAAGAGTTCTTGTCTTAGGTTCCAGAGTTGTATAGATTGGAAATCTACACAATTGAGGAATCTTGAAGAAAAGTACATCTTAGAGAGAAAGATCAAGAACAGAGGCAACTGTGGTGTTTAAGAATGTGAAGATTGAATAATAAACACCTTTTGAAGATTTTGTGTAAATCATCAGAATCAAAAAGGGCAGTAAAAGCGAGTTTCATTTACCCTTGATGAAGAGCGCGATGAACAGAGAGATGAACTATGGAAGCTCGTCCGTTCAGATCTTCCATGCCCTAACTTGGCGGAGGAAGAAAGCTACGGCGGCGGCGGAGGTGAAGATTTCTGCGGCTGGCGCGAGTACGGCGGTGACGAGGTCAAGGCAGCTAAGCTCTTCCCCACTGGCGACGATGGAGATTAGCGGCGGCGCTAGGTGAGAGAGCTCGAGCGGGAGAGAGAGAGAGAGAGAGGTCGAGCGGAGTAAATGAACTAAGGTGCAAGGGGAGGGGTATTTATAAGGAAGTGAAAAACTGTTCGTCTGAAGAATTTGAACGAATGTGCCCCTGACCCTTGCTATCCTAGCGACATGTGTCACCCACGTATAGAGGGGTGAAGATTGTGTGAGATCATGGGTGAGTTGTTTAATCCAGTCATGGGATGCCGAAGGATTTGAGCGACAAAAGCCGAAAAATTAGATATGAAAATTTTAACGTTTCGTTCGCAAATTCTTCAGCTGTCAAGGACACAGTGAAGATTTTGAACGGGTTTCAAATAGAACGCACATGAAGAATTTGTGAACAGACTTGGTTGAGTTTCGCATAGAGGGGGAACGGGTCCGATCACATTCACTTAGTTGAAAAAGCAACTTGAAGAATTAGCTATAAGTGAATGTTGTAGAGGACATCAAGAACTCAAATATATATATGTATATATATATACATATATATATATATATATATATTTGAGTTCTTGATGTCCTCTACATATATATATATATATATATATATATATATATATATAGCAATGAAGAACAACTACGGAAAGACTGAGGAAATTGAGAATCTGAAGAAATTGCAGAAACTCAAATTGAAGATTTTCAACTTTGGTTGGTGGCGTAACCCACCGTATAAGAATGATAATTTCAGACACCACGTACAATTGTCATAGGGTTCTGAGAATCAAATTCTTCACATTTATAGGGTTAGTCTTCATTGGTTGAAGAAAAACGTTACTTCGTGTGTTGCACATCTAAGTCATCAAATTTGGATAAGTGTTAGGATGTTTGTCCTTTTCAAAGAACATTTGAGGATTCTAAGATATTTAGCTCACACCGCAACTTGCTAAATCTCTTCTCATCCAAGGGCTTTGTGAAGATATCGGCCAGCTGATCTTCAGCATTTGTGTGGTCGATGGAGATATCTCCCTTCAATACATGGTCACGAACGAAATGATGACGAATCTAGATGTGCTCTGTCTTCGAGTGTTGAACTGGTTTGTGAGCAATCTTGATACCACTCTCATTGTCGCAGTAGAGTGGCACATTCTTCACATTGATGCCATAATCATTGAGTGTTTGCTTCATCCATAGCAATTGAGCACAACAAGATCCAACAACAATGTACTCAGCTTTAGAAGCAGAGAGTGATACACAGTTCTGCTTCTTCGAGGACCAACATACCAAGGATCATCCGAGGAAATGACATGTGCCTGATGTTGACTTGTGGTCCACCCGATCACCAGCATAGTCAGAGTCTATCCAATGAGATCAAAAGAAGAGCCCTTGGGATACCATAATCCAAGTGTTGGAGTGTGAGCTAGATATCGAAGAATATGCTCCATAGCCTTATGGTGTGATTCCTTCGGTGCAGCTTGAAATCGGGCACACATGCAAACACTAAGCATAATATCCGACGTAGATGCACATAGATACAATAATGAGCCAATCATGGAGCGGTATACCTTTTGATCGAAGTCTTTACCATTTTCATCGGTGCATAGATGCCCATTTGTGGGCATAGGGATTTTGACGCCTTTGCAATCTTGCATGCCGAATTTCCTCAACACATCCTTGAGGTATTTCTCCTGGGATATGAATATGCCATTATGTTGTTGACGAATTTGAAGACCTAAGAAGAATTTCAACTCTCCCATCATGGACATCTGATATTCCTCACTCATCATATAGGCAAATTCGTCACTGTAATGTTGGTTAGTACAGCCAAAGATAATATCATCAACGTATATTTGGCACATGAATAATTCATCATCATATGCTTTGGTGAAAAGTGTTGGGTCAAGTGAACCGGGTTTGAAGCCTTTCTTCATGAGGAATTCCTTCAATGTAGCATACCACGCCTCAGTTGCTTGCTTGAGGCCATAGAGGACCTTGTTGAGTCTGTGGACGTGATCCGGAAATTTTGGATCCTCAAAAACCTGATGGTTGAGCAACATATACTTCTTCCTCAAGCTTACCACTGAGGAATGCACTTTTCACATCCATTTGATGTAAGATGATATTATTATGGTTAGCATAAGCAAGTAATATGCGAATAGCTTCAAGTCTAGCAACAAGTGCAAAAGTTTCATCAAAATCAATTCCTTCAACCTGTGTGTAGCCTTGAGCTACAAGACAAGCCTTATTCCTCATAACAAGGCCATTTTCATCTTGTTTGTTGCGGTAGATCCATTTGGTGCTGGTGATGTTGTGCTTGTGTGGGTCTGGTTGCTTGACAAGCTCCCACACATTGTTGAGCTCGAATTGATCCAATTCATCTTTCATAGCTTGAATCCACTCAGATTCCATGAATGCTTCATCAACTTTGGTGGGCTCTGTGATAGAGACAAATGCAAAGTGCCCAAAAAAGTTTTGAACGCGTGAGAGGACCTGGTGCATTGATGTCGTTGATGATTCTCTCAATCTGCACTTCTTTTGCAACGCGAGGATGAGCAGGTTGACGACTTTGACTTGACCCACCAATTTCTTCTGGGCCATTTTCTTTAGTAGCACCAGCGTGATTTTCTTCACGATCCGGAATGACTTCTTCAGCCGATTATTCAGTAGGGATGGCATCCTCAGTAGCCTTGAACTTGATGGATTCCTCAGGTGACATTTCATCTAGCATAGGAGGTTGGTGCTCTCTTTGCGAGGCATTAGTCTCATCAAACCGCACATCTATAGTTTCAACAACCTTGTGATGATAGGTGTTTAAGACTCTGTAAGTGTGCGAGTCCTTTCCGTAACCAAGCATAAAACCCTCATGTGCTTTCGGTGCAAATTTAGAGTGGTGGTGAGGATCTCTAATCCAACATTTAGCACCGAAGACTTTGAAATAACTTACATTGGGTTTCTTGTCAGTGAGGAGTTCATATGAGGTCTTTTTGAAGAATTTGTGAAGATATACCATGTTGATGATATGGCATGCAGTATAAAATAGCATATGGCCAAAAATGATGTAGAGTCTTATATTCATCAAGCATAGTGCGAGCCATCTCAACAAGAGTTCTGTTCTTGCGCTCCACGATGCAATTCTGCTGAGGAGTATAGGGAGCAGATAACTCGTGAGTAATACCAAGTATATCAAGGTATTCATCGAGACCAGTGTTCTTGAACTCGGTTCCATTATCACTCCTGATATGCTTGATCTTCACACCAAAGTTTGTAGATGCTCTTGAGGAAAATCGTTTGAAGACTTCCTGCACTTCATTTTTGTAAGTGATGATATGCACCCAGGTATAACGAGAATAATCATCAACAATGACAAAGCCATATAATGATGTAGAATTAGTGAACGTGGCATAATGAGTAGGGCCAAAGAGATCCATGTGAAGTAATTCAAAGGGACGAGAAGTGGCCATGATAGTCTTCGAGGGATGCTTGTCTCTGGTTATCTTTCCAGCCTCACAAGCCCCACAAAGATGATCTTTGAGGAATTTGACACCCTCGATGCCAATGACATGCTTCTTCTTTGCGAGTGTATGCAAGTTCCTCATCCCATTATGACCAAGTCGTCGATGCCATAACCAGCCTTCTGAAGCTTTTGCAAGTAGACATGTGGCAGGCTGTGGTCCTGCAGAGGAATCAACAATATACAAGTCTCCTCTCCTAAATCCTTTGAAGACTTCGGAATTGTCAGATTCCATTAGCAGAATGCAACGATATTTGCCAAAGATGACAACCATATCAAGATCACAAAGCATTGAGATAGACATGAGGTAGAATCCTAACACTACAAAAAAATACACTTCCATGATGATACATGTTTGTCACAGTAGGTCACATTTTCTGTCATGCATGTACATCCATGACGATTTTATGACAGAATACCTGTGCTGTTGTAGAAGTGTTCCATGACATTACCGAAATTATCATCACGGAAGTGTCCACTTCCATGACAATAAATCGTGCGTCACAGAAGTACTTTCATCAAGGGTGACCGACACGTGACATCCACCGTAACGGAACTCCGTTAAGCTATCGGGTCCGGTTTTGGATCCGATAACCCATTCATAGCCAGAACCAATGGGGATTTTCCATGTGTAAAATCATCATTGGCTGGAGGAAACACGTGTCAGCTCCGCGTTGGCACGGGTGTCGCTCATCCAATGGGCGAGATGCGCTTATGAAATGTTGACACGTGGAGTGGCCCAAAAGTGGCCCATAAAGTTTAAATGGGCCGGCCCAACTAAAGGCCCACAAGATTTTGCGGTCCATAATGGGCCGGCCCAGCTAAAGGCCCACGAGATTTTGCGGACCATAATGGGCTGGCCTAGCTAAAGGCCCACAAGATTTTGCGGGCCATAATGGGCCGGCCTAGCTAAAGGCCCACGAGATTTTGCGGACCATAATGGGCTGGCCTGGCTAAAGGCCCACAAGATTTTACGAACCATAATGGGTCGGACCAGCTAAAGGCCCACGAGATATCGCCGACCATAATGGCCGGCCTAGCTGAAGCCCCACAAGACTTTGATGACACTAGTAGGCCGACCCATTAATAGGCTGCCATGTTTTGGGCCAAATGCCGACCCATATTTGATCCGGTCCATTAACAGTCTACCACGTTCCGGGCCTAATAAAGGCCCATATGAGATCCGTCCCGTTGAATGCCTACCATGTTCTGCACCAAATTACGGCCCAGATCAGGTCCAAACCTTTGAGAGGCTTTGGGCTAAATTATGGCCCACATCAAATTCGGCCTGTCAACTAGATGCTATGCTTTTGGGCCCACTTGATAAAGGCCCATTTATTAATTCGGCCTGATATTAGTTTTGGCCTGTTAAAGGCCCATTTAACATTTCGCCCCTATAATTATTTCGGCGTGTTAAAAGTCTATCATATAGTTGGGCCTAACTACGGCCCGGTTTGCATCCGGCCTGCTCATAGCCGATAATCTGATTGGGCCAAACAAGGACCGAAATTTTTTTGGCCTGTTACAAGCCCGTGATTTGATTGGCACAATCATGGGCCGGGGTCTATTTTGGCCTGCTACCGGCCCGTGAGCTGTTTGGCACGTTTCAGGCCCAACCTACTTTTTAGCCTCCTAAAAGCCCATTGAGTTCTCTTGCGAAAATAGGGCCGGCGGTTTACTCGGCCTATTAAAGGCCCGAATCTACTAGTGGGCCAGTTTACATTTAGGCCTGTTAACGGACCAAGATGACGGGGCCCATGATGCGGATAATACATAGTGATTTGCATGACGGCCCGATTATGTACCGTAATTTTACTGTTTGGCCGGTTTACTACGAAGACAGGATATATATACAGTAAAATAACTGCAGCACCATGAATAAGAAAAAACCTAGACTATACAATAAAGAAATTATGGCATATTACATCCACTGGGCATCAAAGTTCGTCACTATGATAATAAAGCACAAGAAGACAACAGATTACATACACCGAGCATCAAAGATCACCACCAGTGCAAATAAACAGGCCAACCAAATAATATACAAAACCGACAGCACTTCAATAGAGTTCAAGAAGGTTAGCCCTGCTCGGGAGCTGCAGCGCAAGCAGCTGAGCAAGTTGATGAGACTGCGCTTGTTTGACACTCATATAATCCTCACTCTGAAAGATAAACAAGAAGATAGATGACATGTTTTGCACATATAAGTATTAGTGCTGACAATACATCACATTTCTTACTGACGAATAAAGTGACACGGTTTAAAATAGCATTAACACAATATGGTATTGTTCAGGTCAAGACATGGCAGGAAATGACATTGTGAAGGAGTTGGCAGCTTCACGACACCACTGGATTATAGATCAAGAACTCATAAGTATCAATGGTTAGTGTGCTGTCAATTTATCCCATTTCAGATTGGAAAATAAAGAGACGGTTTAAATAATAGTAGAATGATATGACATTGTTCATAGTTAAGACATTGCAGAATATGACATTGTGCTATAGTGGGTAGGTTCACCACACCACTGGATTACGGATCAAGAACAGAAGCATACATGCAGTGCAAAAGAAGATCATTTGCTGTATAGTTTAATTTACATGGTATGAAGAAGGAACTTGGTTGTACAACTGAAAACTTAAATTGGGAAGGACAAACTTTTTTTATGAACTACATAATAAACTTTAAACATGCAATTTGATGCAAACACCAAAAATAAATAGCTATTGCAGTCATGCCTAACCAAATATACACAACAAAGTTTGAAGGCTTGAGAAGGACAAACTTACATTATTGGTGAAGACAGGCTCTATAAAGCCCTTGTCCATGCTGATGGGGAGGGCAATTCAAGAAGTTTACCACAGAATCTTCTTCATAAGCATTACCTTTATTCTACATTTTGTTAAGAGTAAATATAGGTGTGACAATATAAGAAAAAATGGAGAATATTTAAGATAAGATGAAGAGTGATGCTACATAACCAAGTAGCTATAAATGTAAATACAGCGATGAAGGCAAAAGGTACAGCCAAGAGCAATGCAGACCTAAACTTCTTCAGTACCATCGGTGTTATCCAACCTTATGGTAAGAGTAAATATAGATCTGATGTGTAGAAAATGGAGGGCAAAGGAAAATAAGTTGCAGAGTGATGGTACATGAACAACTACCTGTCAATATAAGTACACTGATAAAGGACAGCAGGTACTTACAAGAACAATGCAGAGCTAAAAATTTTCATTGGCATTGGATATATGCTACACTAATGTAACCATTCATACAGATCAGATAATTTGGAGCGAACAATTGATCAGCAAGCTATCATGCATACTACTGTCACATAATGAACCAGGTATGTATGCAAGTACAGTGATACAGGACAACAGTTACTAACAAGAGCAAAGCAGCGGGCAGCATATTTGTGATATCCTGTCGTTCTTTTCAAACTGAATTCTTCTTTGAGCAGATTTCCTGCAAAAAAGATCTGTAAGGCACATACCAAAAAGTAGAAGTTCAAATTGTCATGCATATCATAGACAGTACCTCATCCTCAGAACGAGACCAGTGCATAACAAGGTTTTTCCATTCAATGTCTTCTAAATTTAGCACATGAGACTTCACCGGAAATCGTTTATAGACTTGCCATCAAAGTGTGATTTCCTCAGGTAACACCTATACTACCGCAATGCTTCCTTGATAAGCGCAAGCAAGCTTTGCTCGTCATGACTATCCAAATTGACCCTCGCCTACTTACAACAATGTAATGTAAATCATTGATGTGTTCAATCAGTAGAAAACAGGAAAATAATCACCGTGAATAATAGCACTTACACGTAAGTGGGACAGGAAGATGTGAAAATGGTGTTTGTCTTCACTATAATCTTCCCATGATGGGAATATATGCACGTAGTCCCTAACAACATTGAAAGCATTGTCTTTAAAACTGGGAATAACTGGAATGGGGTTCCAATCTGCAGGAATTGGCCGTCTCTTCATTTGGGATAGGTCTTCGGCCGGTGGACTTGCTGTACTTTTTGCTGGAGTGGGATTTTTCTGTGGTACGGCTGGTGCTATGGCAAATGAAATCAGCATACCTATTGCTAGAGTGCAGGTCCTATGTGGTGGGGCTAGTGGTGTGGCCAGTGAAGTATGGGTACACTCTGCTGGAGTCGGTCCTACGTTTTGTGTCACTGGTTGTACAGCCAATATAAGTGGGGTGCTGTCGGATTTCTCCGGCACAACCACGTTTTTCAAGGACTTTGCTGCTGCTCCTTTAGTTTCAGCAATCACCGTCTTCCTTTTTGATGTATGATGCACAAGAACAACATTTGAGTGGGAAAACATGGTATGATGACAGATGGAATATGTATTGATAATGGATGGGCATGGCATCTCGACATATATGATGAGTAAACTAAGCAGATCGTGGTGCAACAAAGTAGAAGAAACGCAAGACAACATATGCAAGATACGCTCAATCAATAAAACCTTGCCAAATTAGAACAGGCACCTTGATGGGTGAACATGACATGCCATCTGCCTTTGACTCCTCGAGGTTAGAATAGTCATTAGGATCATATTCTGAACAAGAATCTACAGGTGGGGAGCGTGTGAGTTTCATTGCATCCAGAATGGCACTCAATGCCTTGGTGCCAATTTTATAAGTCATTGCAGTGTTCCACAATATTCTTCTGATGCGCGGATTCTGATATTCACTGTAATTACGTATAATATCCGAGAACCATGAAAACATAAATAGTAGTGAGATTATCTTTGTAATGCAGAGGATATTCTAATATAGGGGCGCCCTTGTAAACACTTGTGTGCTATCACTGGATTCTGATGAGAGAGCTCATGTGTGTTGTAATATGGTGCGTGCATTAATATAATCTGGCACAAGTACACAAAAAAATAGGCTCCAGAAGTAAGGATAGTTGGCAGATGATAGGTTCATAATATACTGTATAGAGAGTTTATTGCCAAACCATGATAACAAGAGCCCACAGCAACTAGGCAGATCATGGTGTACATAAAAGGGGTACACCATAACCACGATATATAAATTGGGAAAGTGGAACTGGCTTGAAAATACGCTGTTGTATTGCCGCTAGTAATTGAAAGCCTATCGATCACATACAGGCCAGCTCTATCAGCTGTTGACTGCAGATGTCCCTGCTCCCCTTCCTAACAAGGAACATACTATACGTACTAAATACAGAATAACAAAAGAGGAACATGTTAAAGAACAGAAGAGGAAGCATATTCTTGAGGTTCCGCTTCATTGCATACAATGTTGGTTGCCCACTCATGATGAATCACAGCGCCCAAAGAAATGCAATTCCATGTTGTCTCTCTATATGTGGCAATTCTGAACAAGAATCATTAGGATCATATTCTGAACGAGAGTCAACAGGTGGGGAGTGTATGAGTTTCATTGCATCCAAAATGGCACTCAATGCCTTGGTGCCAATTTTGTAAGTCATTGCAGTGTTTAGCTTCAAGAGTGGACTGCTGCTAGCGCGACACAAAGCAGCTACACAGATCATAGTGTAGATGTAACGGGAAAACTTTAAGCATCAGAGTAAAATCATCAAAGTGGAACTTGCTAGAATATATGTGCTAGTATTGTCGGTACGGCTAGAAAGGCTTCGGATACCAGCTCTCTTCAACTGAAGGTGCGGTACTATTAATATCAGTGTAACTCTCAAAGGCGACACAGCTCCCCGCATTTCCTTGCTATTCTTATAGGATCCAAGTGGGCAGACCACTACAAATCCTATTCCCATGTTTACAAAATCCTACGAATCAAAGAGGCCCGAAGAGTTCAAAGTGTCCATCACAACCGACCATATAGACCTCTACACTGCAAATGTCCCTTCTCATCTTCACTACAAGGAACATACTGTACTACTATCATACTCCCTCCGTTCAAAAATATTAGTCTTGGTAGAGATTTCCACTATGGATCACATATAGATGTATCTAGATACATTTTAGAGTGTAGATTCACTCATTTTGCTCCATATGTAGTCCATGGTGGAATCTATACAAAGACTTGTATTTAGGAACGGAGAGAGTACTTATTAAAGAAGAACGGAAGAGGAACATGCTAAAGAAGAGCAAGTAGATTTTGGATAATAAAATGTTCGTTACGCAGTGCCCACACATGATGAACTAGAGCGCATTAAGAATGCAACTCCCTGCTGTCTCTCGACCATTTCAGGCGGTTGGATGAAGATCCTACATCTCCTAACCCTTCTTATTCCTCGTCTCTGATTCTTCCCATACAGAACAGCGCACGGGCCACCGGCCGGACCACCGACCCCCACCGCCTGTGTTCCTCCGCCACCCCCTCCCCCGCCCCACCCGCATCGAGTTTTCTTCATTCAGCGAGGCCCCACCACCACCCGCACAACCACCATCCCCACCCGAGCCCCTTCCTTCGCACCAGCGAACTCTGGCGAGCTCTGAAAAATCGACTGACCCAATTTTAAAATTTAGTCTACTGTGATTTAACTAGTGTGGAATATAAAAGGGGAAAACCATAAGCATTGGGAGTATAGTGTTGAGCGTGCCATGGCAGATCTGAAGGTGCAAACTGGACAAAGGCAACTTTGCAACCAATGTTTGCTTTCAACTAGCAAGTAAGTGATGGACAAGAAATCAGAGTAAAGCAGTGGTGATCTATTTTCTTGTTGCGATAAATAAGTTGAGCAGATACAAAAGAGTACCGCCTCTGGTGCGGCACTGTGTATGCATCTGCTGAGAATTTGACGGTGCTGTGGTAGTGATGGCTGTCAGCGGCGTGGAAGCAGATCTAGGAGGGTAGACGGTGGCGGCAAGGCTTAGTGGATGAGACTAAGGATGGCAATGGGCAGGGTATGGGGCGGGTAGCGCAATACCATACCCATACCCAACGGGTAGACCAAACGGTACACAAGTTATTCGCAATTTTACATTCATTTATAACACATTTGACAAAAAAACATTGATCTCAACTCAAGAATAGATAGTGTAGTACATAACAATTATGTCAATTCAAATTAATAATTTGTGACAAATTTAACATAGGCTCACAAACTCATGACATAACTTTAACATAGTTACACATGTGAATGACGGGTAAGGTTCACATGTCAGTATAAACGAGTAGGGTATGGGTATATCGATGGGTAAAAGGCTATACCCGTGCCCTACCCATGACTTAATTGTGCCCATACCCTGCCCATGCGGGTACGGTATCCGCGGATACCCGTACCCATGGGTAAAATTGCAATCCTTATATGAGACGGTCGTAGGAGCGGCGCCGACAAGGTGGACAACTGCGGGGATGAAGTGAGTGGAAGGGATGCAAGGATGCCGGTCCGAAGCCGTGGATGAGAGAGGTCGACCTCTTGTAATGGACGTGAGCGTCGGGGTATCAGCTCTGGCATGGTGGAGGAGGACATCGGTGGATGGGGTGGAGGACGGAGGAGGCTGGGGTGGAGAGGGTGTTTTGGCGCTGACGGAGTACGAATGGGGAAATGGAGGTAGATAGGAAGGGGGGAACCATGTCTTCAGGGCGCGCTTGTCTCAAATGCGAGGAAATTTACAAACTTAGCCCCCGTTTCGAATCCTACATCCCAACAATATTAGTCGGTTGGGGATAGGATGGTAATCTTGCATACACCGAATATTTGCCGACGAGAGTTTGTTTTTGGCGCCCACCGTGTATGAATCGGAGAGGGAGTCGATTTCAGCCGAGGAGACACTATGTTTTGGTGCCCACCGTGTATGAATCCGGGTGAGAGGCGGTTATGTCACGTTTGAGTCAAATTACAAACCTACCCCTATCGAAACCTATAGAAATCGAGCAGATAGGCTTTGCGTGGCAGGGATAGGCAGTAGTAATTTCCATCTCGCAGATTTTGGTTTCGGGCAGTACGACTTTCCCTGCTTCGTTCAAATTTAGCAGAGTGCACGTTTACCATGCCAACTCAATTCGAATCCTATTTGTATTCTATTTTTTTGGGCACAATCCATTTTTGATTGGAATAAAATTCTATATACATCATTTTTTTAAATATACTTTCAAAAGAACAACACCCTTTATACATAAATATGGTTTACAAATGGCATGATCTCAGATTCATAAGGTTGTATCCATCAATTTGGATTTTCAAATATTTGAAACCACTTTATGTTGAAATCCAATGTATGCATTCCTTGCTAACTGTCTCCAATTAATGTGTGTTTCATGCGGGTTTTTTTAACTTCTCAAATATGTATAATGTGTTTCACACACCAACATATAGTGTAATCCTGTTTAGACATTAATTGCATATAAACCATGCATTCTTTCTAATTAAAGAATCTATGGATCACCAATATTGATAAACTATATGACATTACATGTGTCCCCAAATTAAATGAATATGCATGTTTGATACACCAGTTTGCGTTATGATATTATCGATGTCGTGATCTCCAGTTTAAATATTTGAATCCCTTTTAATCCAGATATTCGTCTCATATAGCTATCACTCATGCTTATATAGGAGTATCTCTCTAGACCTATACACGTTCATCGTCTCTCGGGCATCTCTCGTGCTACCTGTATGTCGACAATGATCTTTTATCTTCTTAACACACTGACGATACTCTCTCCCTCGACCTTCATCACTCCATCTCTCTCTAAGTATATCTCGCTCCCTTCTATGTGTCTCTAACTATGATTCTCCATGTGGAATCTATTTCTCTCACACAAACACAAAACTTTGTCTCCCGGGGTCTAATTTCTCTCTACTATTCCCCTGTGTGCCACTCGCACACCCCTCATATAGAGATGTCTTTTGCTCCTTAGGTATGAGAACCTACAACTCTTCCTCTTAAATATCTCTTTCTCACACACAAACGCAAACTCTGTCTCCCAGGGTCTCATATTTCTCCACTGTTCTCTTGTATTTCGCTCACACACACTCTCTCTCCCTAGAGATATCTTGCGTTCCCTCATATGTCTCTCTAGCTATCACTCTCGTTGTGAAATATCTTTCTCTCTCGCAGACACAAAATTCTATCTCTCGAGATCTCATTTCTCTCTGATATTTGTTTGTATGTGACTCACAGGCACCCTCTCTCTATCTCTCTCACACCCACACACATAACTCAGCCTTCTCATCCACTCGACTCCTATCTCTAATGCACTAGCTAGCATCTTTATCTTTCTATTTATCTATTTCTCCATCAACCTTCTTTCTTTCCCTCACTCTTGCTTCCTATCACGCACACTGCATATGTTTCTCTCTACATGCAGTCAAGTGCCCTCTTTTTATCTTTCTCTCACACACACATAACTTCACCCTCTGAACCACCCGGCGGTCATCTCCAACACTCAAACTAGCGGATGTCCCTCTAGCTAGCATCTCCATCTCTGTGTCTATCTGTAGTTTCTCCGTCAACATTTCTTTCTCGCACGCAGTCTTGCTTCCTATCACCCACACATATATGTCTCTCCATACATATGCATTTATAGGTTGATCTCTTTTGCACAATCATTGTGTCTCACTCCCTCTGCTCACCGTAGATGCATGCTCTAGCCCATGCCACTATCTCTTAAAGACAAAAACACATGCTCAATTGTCGGCCCTTTTTCCCTACATTCTCACATGCATGCATATTGTCATACCGATCCGTCTCTCTCATGTCATTGATCTTATGACTTATGTCTTCTTTCTTTTATCTCGATCATGCGCGCGCGCACACACATCCCACGTATACATGTATACCTCTCGCACATGCACGTTCAAGGTCTCTATGTCTCCATACGTAGTTAATTACCCTCGACCCTAACGCCACATCAAATCGTTCTCGTCTTGTGTGCACATAACTTCCGCCTGGATGGGTAAAACACACACTCACACTTAACAATCTCCTTCTAGCTACCCCGCATCTCACTCTTCCCCTATATCCCCGAAACCAATAAGACCATCCCTTCGTTTAATTCCCGCCTACATGCACCATCGCTATATAGTAGTCTTCCTCGGTGTCTCTCGAACAAACATGTTCTCTCGATGTCAACTCCTCTCACGCGCACACATAAAAGCAAGGATAGATCTAGGTATTGCTATCTTTGGTAGGCAATTATTCAATGAGGCATCTACCTCTTTTAGAATTTTCTTTCTTTCTAGTAATTATCAAATTTTCAGGCAAAAGATCGAAAAATTCATTGATAGCAAAAGGTTCCTTAATGATGGTAAAAAGATTGGGATGAACACTTATAGATTTAAGATCCACAGTTTCCTTACTAGATGATTCACCCTTATTCTTAGGAACATAAATAAGCTTATTATTTTTAGTAGACGAACTTGGAGAGTTTTGCACGGAAGAAAAAGCGGTTCCCAAGTTGGTAATGATACCCTCAAGTTTATCGATTCTTGTGGAATCTAGATTTATTTTCTCATTAACTATGGGTTCTTTTTCTTTAATATTTTTCAATGTCATTCCTACCATAGATCCATATTGGATAATTTGATTGTGGATCTTTTTATCAAGATTTTAAATTGATTCAAGGGTAGAAACGTTATTCTCAATAATTTCAAGTCTTTGCATAACATGCTCCGAAGTTAACATAGTACCATTAATCAAAAGAGGTGGTGAGCCAAATAAATCTATTAAAGCATTATAAGAATCAAAAGTATGGCTACCCAAGAAATTCCCTCCGGTAATGGTATCAAGGATATATCTATACCAAGGATTATCACCTACGTAAAAATTACGAAGAAGAACTGAAGTAGATTTCTTCCTGGTAGATCTATTTTGAGCATTGCAAATTCTATACCAAGCGTCTTTTAGATTTTCTCCCTCCCTTTGCTTAAAATTTAGAACTTCATTCTCGGGAGATAACGGAGAAGATATGAGATTAGTCATGACGACAAGCACGCAAACTAACAAATGGACGAGGAAAAAGGCAACGGAAAAAGGCAAATGGGAAAGAGAGGAGGAGATTGGGAAAGAGAGGGAGAATAAAACGGCAAGGGTGAAGTGGGGGAGAGGAAAACGAGAGGCAAATGGCAAATAATGTAGTGCGAGAGATAAGAATTGTGATGGGTACTTGGTATTGTTGACTTGCTTGCGTGAGCCTCCCCGGCAACGGCGCCAGAAAATCTTCTTGCTACCTCTTGAGCACTGCGTTGGATTTCCCCGAAGAGGAGAGGATGATGCAGCAAAGTAGCGTAAGTATTTCCCTCAGTTTTTGTGAACCAAGGTATCAATCCAGTAGGAGACCACGCACAAGTCCCTCGTACCTACACAAAACGATAGCTACTCGCAACCAACGCGATTAGGGGTTGTCAATCCCTTCACGGTCACTTACGAGAGTGAGATCTGATAGAGATGATAAATAATATTTTTGGTATTTTTGATAGATAGATGCAAAGTAAAAAAGTAAAAGGCAAAGTAAAAACAAAGCAAGTAATAAAGCGATAGAGATTGATATGATGAGAATAGACCCGGGGGCCATAGGTTTCACTAGTGGCTTCTCTCAAGAGCATTGATATTCTACGATGGGTGAACAAATTACTATTGAGAAATTGATAGAATTGAGCATAGTTATGAGTATATCTAGGTATGGTCATGTATATAGGCATCACGTCCGAGACAAGTAGATCGAAACGATTCTGCATCTACTACTATTACTCCACTCATCGATCGCTATCCAGCATGCATCTAGAGTATTAAGTTAAAAACAGAGTAACGCCTTAAGCAAGATGACATGATGTAGAGGGATAAATTCGTGCAATATGATAAAAAAACCATCTTGTTATCCTCGATGGCAACAATACAATACGTGCCTTTCTGCCCCTTCTGTCACTGGGAAAGGACACCGCAAGATTGAACCCAAAGCTAAGCACTTCTCCCATTGCAAGAACTACCAATCTAGTTGGCCAAACCGAAAGGATAATTCGAAGAGACTTGCAAAGATAACTCAATCATACATAAAAGAATTCAGAGAAGATTCAAATATTGTTCATAGATAAACTGGATCATAAACCCACAATTCATCGGTCTCAACAAACACACCACAAAAAGAAGAAGGTTACATCGAATAGATCTCCACGAGAGAGGGGAGAACATTGTATTGAGATCCAAAAGAGAGAAGAAGCCATCTAGCTACTAGCTATGGACCCGAAGGTCTGAAGTAAACTACTCACACTTCATCGGAGGGGCTATGGTGTTGATGTACAAGCCCTCCGTGGTGGATGCCCCCTACAGCGGAGCTCCGGAACAGGCCCCAAGATGGGATCTCGTGGATACAGAAGGTTGAGGCGGTGGAATTAGGTTTTTGGCTCCTGTTTTGATCGTTTAGGGGTACGTAGGTAGAGCAACAGGGGGGCACGAGGCAGGGGGCGTGCCCTGGGGGGTGCGCCTCCCACCCTCGTGACCGCCTCTGTTACGTCTTGGAGTAGGGTCCAAGTCTCCTAGATCACGTTCGGTGAGAAAATCACGTTCCCGAAGGTTTCATTCCGTTTGGACTCCATTTGATATTCCGTTTCTTCGAAACACTGAAATAGGCAAAAAAACAACAATTCTGGGTTGGGCCTCCGGTTAATAGGTTAGTCCCAAAAATAATATAAAAGTGGAAAATAAAGCCCAATATAGTCCAAAACAGTAGATAAAGTAGCATGGAGCAATCAAAAATTATAGATACATTGGAGACGTATCAGTGTCATTTTTTTCCGAAGGGCGAACAAGTATCAGCTAGGCTTTGGTGTTGTATTTTAACATGCATAGCCCACGACATACGGAGACAGTGGTTTCAAATTATATTTTGAGGTCCATACCAGTCTATGGGCTTTTTCTTAAAGATCGGCAGCCCAATGTATTTTTTTAATAAAACGCAGGTCTCTGTTCTATTTATCTATATATAAGAATAATAATGTTGTGTTAAATTTATGTTTTCCCTTCTAACAACATTATATATATTTATATTATTACTATTATCGTATATTTTATAGAGACTTATATATACATTATAAAAACATCCCACGTGTTATTAACTTATAGAAGTAAATGTGTAACAGAAGTTGGCAAGGAAAATCCTGGTTGTTTTTGATTCACAGGCAAGGAAAATCCTGGTGATTGCGTACAAAAGCTTGCGAAGATTTTAAGGACCAATGTAATAGTAACGCATCCATTTTTATTTTGAGCAATAACTCGCTAATTTGTTAATTTTATATATAAAAATTGTGCCTCTCCGGTTTATTTTTTGATATTAATTGCTCCTTCTAACATAACATTATATATATAACGAGCCCATCTAATTCGTATATTTCAAGGAAGTGCAAATGGGTTGGGATTCCTTACAAAATATAAATGGGCCGCATTAACGTGAAATTATTTGTTCACCCAGCCCAGCAAATGGACTGTACATTCTAGAAAACATGGGTTAATATATGCCACATTTTTGCAGGCTGATATGTGGGCCAATAGGTCGAAGCCTATGCAGGTCGTTGTCAACTTGGTCAACAAATGATTATGACATCCACATCCATTGGATCCAATGGATGACATGCACCTTCAATCTCTCGTCTACTTCCTCCAGCGTCGCTGGGACCGCCTGTTCCGGCCTCCGGCGGCTAGCGGCTCTGCTTAGCATGCATCGATGCGAAGCGCTGCCCCACCGCCGGTAAGGCTATCCCTCCACCCCTCCACACCTCCTATTATTCTCAACCGACTGCAGCCCCACGCCGCACCAGAACCAGTTATAACCCTTCTCCTCCTCTCAATCTGCGACTCCACTGCCGCGTCTTCCCATCTCCGAGTCGTTCCCGTCCGGGGCCTCACAGTTGTCCACCACCTCGCTACACTCGGTGCGGCGTGGTCAACAAACGAGAGTCATCGGAAGAGGACTATACATGGAGAGCCTGACGGCTGGGACCCACAAGGTCCATGGTCGCACGTAAGAAAATTTTCTCCCCATGATAGCTGGGACCCACCGGCTGTATCTTCACATGGAAGGACGTGCCTCCTTGTTATGCGAAAAAAATTATTCCTCCCGTTGATAGCTGGGACCCGTTAGATTTGGTGCCTAACTTGTGGGCCTACTAAGCGGACGTGTACGTAGGGCTTTGTCAACTTAATCAACAAATGATTCTAGCAGCTGGACCGTTGGATGTTAATCCAACAGCCGTGCTCCTTCTTCAACCTCTGTTATTTCTCCAGTCTCCCGTGGGCGGCACTACGACTGTGCTGCTGCGCACCCGAACCAGTCAAGTTTCCCACTCTTCTCCAGCTGCGAGTCCACTGCCCCGTCTTCCCCATCTCCGGGTCGTTCCAGTCTGGGGCCTCGCCGTTGTCCACCGGCCTTGGTGCGCTCGGCACGGTGTGGTCAACGTGGTCAACAACCGAGAGTCATCAGAAGATGACTGTACATGAGAGGCTGGCAGTGAGAACGCACCACGCCCATGGATGCATGCATGCAATGGAATGCGGCGTGGTCAACATGGTCAAGGAACGACTTCCATCGGAACTGTATTGTGTGTGGAGAGGCTGACAGCTGGGTCCACGGCCGCAGCAAGGAAGTGCCTCCTTATTACGAGGCAAATAATGATTCCTCCACCTGACAGCATGGATATTTCACGAAAAAAAGTTTCTCCCCTGACTGCTAGGACCCACCGGGCGGGCCACCGTATTTCACGAAAAAACATTCCCCCCGCTGTCAGCTCGGATCCACGAGAAGTGCCTCCTTATTATGCACAAAAAAATGAATACTCCCCCTGCTAGCTGGGACCCACCTTGGTGGGAGGCTGACTTGTGGGCCTACTAAGTAGACGGGGACGGAGGGCTTTATCAACTTAGTCAATATGAACAATTCTATCTCCAGTGACCGTACGATGTCCATCCAACAGCCGTAGTGCTTCTTCAACCTCTGGTCTTCTTACTCCAGCCGCCCAAACCAGCGCCGGTCGTGTCGCGTGCTCCTGCCTCTCATGGATGACTGTGACGCCGCGGAGGCCTCACCACCCCCTACTACTCCCACCGCTGGCTAGGCCATCCCTCTACTCACCCACACCCCCTGTTATTCTGCGGCGACAGCAACCTCACACCACAGCCGAACTAGTGAACCCTCATGCTCCTCTACGCATGGGCATCCACTGCCGCGTCTTCCCCGGCTCCACGTCATCCCCTTCCTAGGCCTCGTCGTCGTCCACCGCCCTGGTGCTCTCGGTGCGGCGTGGTTAACATGGTCAAGGAACGACTTCCATCGGAAGAGTACTGTACGTTGATAGGCTGACAACTGGGTCCATGGCAGCCGCAAGGAATTGCTCCTTATTACGTGCAAAATAATTATTCCTCCACCTGACGGCAGGGACCCACCGGACGACCACTTTATTTCGTGAAAAAATGTTTCCCTCCTGACTGCCGGGACCCACCAGCTACATCTTCACACGCAAGGAAGTGCGTCCATATTACGGGCAAAAAAATGATTCGCCTCCTTGACAGCTGGGACCCATCAGCTACATCTTCGCACGCAAGGAAGTGCCTGACAGTCGGGACCCACCTGGTCGAATTGTATGAAGCATTGTCATTCTGGTCGCGAACGTGTACGTACATACTGGTCGATGTAGACGTGCACGTGTCGTAGTAGAGGCGCGCACGTAGCATGTACACGTACGTATATCAGCCAGGGTGCAAGAAAGTAAATACGTCCACGTACATACATACGGGCGGGGTCTCGAACGCCTACTCGGGCATACATGCGGCCAGGGCTCATGTACATGGCTGGGCCGGAACGGAGAAATAGCGTTGTCATGTTCATGGGGAGGCAACGAAATGCGTCGTGTTCGTCGGGAGGCAACGGAACGCGTGGGAGCCAACCGGCTTGGACGGAACAACCAATGGAAATGAGGCCTGGCATACCGCAGAACGGAGGAAACGGCCTTGTGTTCGAACGGCCACATTCGAAACGGGATCCTGTTCATCGGGAGTACCGCAAAACAGAGGAAATGGACTTCTGTTGGACCTCCAACGGTCAAAACGGGGTCCTGTTGATCGGGAGGAGTGTGGCATACCGCAAAATGGAGGAAACGGACTTGTGTTGGATCTCTACGGTCGAAACAGGGGTCCTGTTCATCGGGAAGGGTGTGGCGTACCGCAAAATGGGACTTTACGGGATATTGTTTATCTCCACCGTCGACCTCCTACAGCCTCCACGTGCTACTGTTCATCCACCGTCGACCTCCTCTAGCCTCCACCTGCGACTGTTCATCCACGGGCTCATGTTCATCCAGCCTCCACCACGCGCTACTCCACCGGCTACTATTCAACCAGCCCTTTCCACGGGCTACTATTCAACCACCCCTCCACGGGCTACTGTCCATCCAGCCCTCCACCGGCTACTGTTCAACCAGCCCTCCACGGGGTCGTCCTGTTCATCCAGCCCTCCACGGGGTCCTGTTCATCCAGCCCCAACCGGCTCGATCGAGGTCCTGTTCATCCAGAGGCAACACCACGGTGTCCTGTTCATCCACCCCCACCGGGAACTGTTCATCCAAACCCCCCAGCAATGCTCACTGTTCATCCAGAGGCAGCATCTATCGGCTTTAGTTAGCAGCAGTAGCCAAGGAATCGGTCGATCGCTCGGGTTTAGTAATGCGTAGCCTGCAGTGCAATCGCCTGGGTTCAGTTAGGCGACGCCTCGCTCGGGTTCAGTTAGAGCCCAACGCCTCGCACCCACGCGCGTATGGTACGAGAGAAACGCGCATCGCTCGGCCCCCGACCACCCACCGTAACCGCGAACTCCCCGATATTTTCCTCGCCCATGCTTCTACCACGGTTTTTTCTGTCATGGACGGCCCAAAGAATGTCATGTAGCTGTGCCTCCGACCCGCCCAGGACGAAAAGCCCATTTTCTATTATCATTTTTTCTCATAGAAGTAGGAGCCAACCACATCTATGATGATACTAGGTTTTGTCACAATTATCATCATATAAGTGTCATAAGTATGATAGAAAAAAAACTCGTTCGGCCCAAAATGTCACAGATGTGTCTTTTTTTTGTAGTGTAAGGACCCGACAAGCATGACTTTGTCCATGTGTCTATCCTTTGCTATCGCAACCCTACCTAGACCCAATACCTTGCTTTTGCCTTTGTCAGCGTAGGTGATATGCTTCAGATGAGATGGAGATAAAGCAGTGTCCATCAATAAGTTCCTGTCACCGGTCATGTGATTTGTACATCCACTATCGACGACACACTCAGTAGCTTTGGGTTGTTCATCCTGCAGATGAATTAGTGCCACTTACGAACTCATATACTTCATCACTGAAGAATATGATTTCAATTTCATCAATAGTAACAGATAGAGAAATTATGAGGATGTGAGAAATGAGTAATTCATTTCCTTATGATTAGCTTGCATCCATTCAAGCACATTCAAGTCTCCAGCAAATTCTTCAGAAGATTAAGTTCGTTTGGAGACCTGACCCTGCATAAGAGATTAGTTCTTTTTCTTCACCACCCACATTTGAAGGGGTGGCAAAGAGTTCATCATTCTGCGAGCTCCATAAGAAAAAGATGGCATTGAAGCCAGTGCACTTCGTTTCACAGAAGAGGGGTTAGGATAAGCATATGAATAAGCAGAGAAATTGTTCGAGGACTTATGAATATAATGGTTTGAAGAATAATGCACATATTCATAGCCTTTAGACTTTCCTAGCGAAACAGAAGTGTTAGCACGATGATGTTCATATGAGGATTTGGATCCACGTGAGGAATTTGATCCAGATGAAGAATTCGGTCCGTAAGAGGACTTGGATCCATATGAAGATTTTGATCCATATGAAGAATTTGATCTGGGGTTCCTATTCTTCATAGATGGTGTCATGATGACATTCACCTAAAGATTTTCAAGGCACTTTTTGGGAACCTAGATTTTCTTTGTAGGGGGACCGTTCCTGCAGTTAGTTCCAACATATCGAGCAAATACTTCACCATTCTGATTCTTAAACCGTTTATAGTTGGAGTCAAATGACTCATCAGAGGAATATGAAGATTCACAAGTAAAGCCAGATAAAGTGCATGGATCTACGGAAGGTACTTTCATAGCAACCCATGGGGTTTTGGGGTACTACTTAGGTTTCCAGTAGGTCCCATCAGCATTAAGTTTCCTCTCAAAGGCAATACCCTCTTTCCTAGGGTTCCTGTTCAAGATCTGCTTTCTGAGCACATCACAAAGAGTCTGATGCCCTTTGAGGCTTTTGTATATGCCTGTCACATACAATTTGTTCAACCCTGCATTATCGTCAGTGATACTTGTGGTATCCTCAGATGAGGAATATGTGACCATAGAGACAGTTGAAGAATTTGCAGCAATAGAAGTATTTGAAGATTCAGGTGAAGAATTAGCAAATTCACGCTCAATGCATTTTAGACATGGTGGAATAAATTCTTCCTGAGCAGAACTGATCTGTTGAGCAAGCAATGAATCGTTTTCCTTCTAAAGATATTCATAACTCACTTTTAACTTCTCAAGATCTTGCTTTCTCTGAACAAATTGATAAGAAAGCTTCTCATGATCAGATAGGAGAGTGTTATGATGATTTTGAAGATTTTCAAACTTAGACTGAAGTCTCTAAAGATTATAAGTCAAAGCCTAGTTCGATTCAATTCCTCACCCAACAGGTCATCGCTTTTGTCTAGCAGATTTTGAATCTTTTCCAAAGCCTTTTGTTGTTTAACAACTATTTTAGCCAATTTGGAATAGCTAGGTTTGAGATTGTCATCACATTCATCCTCACTGCATTCAGAGGGGGAATGTTTGAGTACCTTGGCACCTTTTGCCATGAAGCAATAGGTGGCAGCATAGTCATCGACGTTTTTGTCAGCGAAGTTGGGGAGGTCATTTTCTTTAGTGTAGAAGATGGACTTGCTGACATAAGCAGTAGCGTGGGCTAGGCTCGCCACACCAGAGTCTGACTCCTCAGATTCCTCCTCTTCCACATTTTCCTCAGATTCAGCTTCAGAGTCCATTTCCTTGTCAATAAATGCCCGTGCCTTCTTGGAACTGCTCTTCTTGTGAAATGAAGACTTTCAAGGTTTTGATGACGAGGACTTTGAAGATTTCTTCTTCTTCTTTGAGTTATCAGAATCATCATCTTTGTACTTCTTCTTCTTTGATTCCTTTTCCCACAGAGGACAATCAGACATGTAGTGACCAGGTTTCTTGCATTTGTGGCAAGTTGATGCGGAGCATCCTATGGTCATCCCCATGGACCTACCTTCATCTCCCACGACACCACTTGGACCAATGACAAGAGCCCGTGCGAGAGCTATCAAAAACAAGGTTAACTCTCTCCTCGTTGAACCCCCCTTTCACCCACTTGACACATGGCTACTACCTCAAACGCAGATGCTTTGTGTGCTTAGGTACTAAGGAAGCAACCAAGGAGAAGTTACGGTGCTAGATGAACATCAAGAGCATGAAGACAATCTACCCAGCCCAGAGGGACCGATACAACCGCCCATGTACCGCCCAACAACTACCCGGGCGGTAGAATCGCTCGACTACCACCCAACTACCGGTCCAACTTCTATTTTCGAGCGGTGCAAGGCCGGTACAGCACCGGTTTATCACCGCAACAGCCAGAAGACCGGTACAACCGCTCCAAACACCGGTACAACCGCTACCCCCTTCCGAGAACACCTCCAGGAACCTGTACCTGAGCTCCAAGCGGTACAACCGCCCCCAGGAATGGTACAACCGCCCTGCCAGAGTTCCCAGCAGTACAACCGCCCCCATGACCGGTACCACCGCACTGCCTGCGCACAGTGAAAGGGGTTTCACCCCATGTATCTCCCATTTACCCCTTGGACTATATATACGTGTCCCCTAGCTCCATATTAGTGTTAGCATTATGATAGCTCATATTTGAGATAGAGCTTTGCTCATCCACTTGGTTACTTCTCCATCGGAGGCGAGGGCCTCTTCGGAGAAGATCCCCCAAGCGGATTCAACACCCCATGACAGGAAGACCCTTCAAGCCCTCCTCACAGAGAAGACCTTTTGTATCGTCCTTTGTTGACCTTGAATTGTGTATCTCTTTGTGTTTCGAGGATCTATGACATGTGCAATCAAATCTTGTTGGTTTGAGTGATTCTCTCATGTTTCCCCTCGTGATTTCTCCCCGTATTCTTCGTGTTCTTCGTAGGATTCCCTCCAATCATGAAAGATCGGGCCGCTAGGGTTCTACCCTACATCATATTTAGTATCAAGAGCCACGTTCATCATGATTTTGGAGCCCCTACCCTCTTTTTCTAGCCTAATTTTGTTGCGTTCTTCCCCAATTTCGAAAATCCCCACAAAAAATAACCCCATTTTTTTTGATTTGTTGGTGTGATGAACTTTTGTTAGATTTGATCCATGGATTTGCTTGGTTTCGAGTGGATCTATCATCCCCTCAAGTTTCACCTCTTTCCATCCACGAAATCCATCAAATTTTGCTCCCGAAATCATCCATTTCCACCCAAAGTTCATCCCGTACCCAGATCTGCGAATTTTCCTGACAAAAGCGGTACAACCGGCCCCCAAGGTGGTACAACCGCTCCCCCATCCCCTGATACTTCTGTCAGCTCAAAATTGGAACCCAAGGATGCTCCGGGAGCGATACAACCGCCCACGCAAGCGGTACAACCGCCCCTCCCAGTTTCAGTTTTGGCTGATTGACAGTTTTGCCCATAACTTCCACATCCAGAGTCCGATTTTTGCATTATTTAGCTCGTTGAGAAGCTATTGACATCCCCCATCCACCTAGATAGGTTCCAACATCATTTAAAATCATCAAAGTTTCGGAACTTTGGCGTCTTTTCTTAGGGCTTTCACCACATCATCTGCTATACCACCACCAACTTCCGCAACTTAACCCATTTTGTTTCCCATAACATTTGTGGTTGTTTCAATTGTGATTCGAGTCTTCTAAGGCGATTCGGCTACTTAGGGACGGTTGCTTCTTCATCAACCACCTCCAACGCTTTCCGCAAGCACCACCATCGCTTACCCGCTATCAACCCCCAACAATTTTGACACATTTTGGTCTTTGAGAATTTGAGTTGTGGTTCCCGCGTCCTATTGTGTTTCGGCTATATAGGTAGGTTCGACATCGACATCACTACCGCTCATCTTCGTCAACGACTCGTCATAGCCAACAACCGTCCTTGCTTACAAACGACTACCTCGACAGTAACCTCGACGACATCTTTGTCTACTCATTGCCATTGCATCGATAACCTCATACCCTTACTTTTTCGTCGCTTACCCATCGAGACTAGCCTTTGAGTATTGTCGGCAATGTTACTTGTGCACATTAGTGATCATACTTCCCATAGCATACAAACCATATCATAGTTGTGCATATCTTGGTATCATCTCTTGTGTCACCAAGTTGTCATCGCATACACAATTGCTATCTTGGTTCGTGAAGTTTTGCATGAGAAAAGAACTCAAAAGAGAAAGAGACAAACCAGCTTTTAGGCAAAAAGAGAAAGATAAGCAAAGAGCTTATAAGCAAGAATCATAGCATCATACTACATTAAGATTGTCATATCCGATCATCTTGGATCATACCATCGGAATACCATGCATATAGCATACTTGGGATAGAAGTCGTTGAATTTGTGCTTAGTAGGTTGTGCACAAGTTTCGTATCCGCCTATTGTGCAATCGTGCTAGCGTCTCTCTAGTGTTGTGCAACAAGAGCATTTTTGTGGTCTCCACATTTTGGCTCATTCATTGGTTGCACGACCCCACTTATCTATTTGCATGTGTGTTTCCGTGTACCATATCATGCTATTGGTCTACTTGTTGCATTTGCAAATTTGCGAATCTTTTCCAACATTATTAAAGCTCACTAACAATTGCATCAAATTTTGTGCCCCCATCCTAACCGAGCTCCACCATAAGCTTTTACTTGTGTAGGTGTGAGAACCAACAAGAATTGGTACCAATTGTGCTATTTTATTGTTCCACATTTGAGTGATCATTGATCCATCTTCAACATCGGTCAAGGTACATTTGGTATAAGTTCTTCTCTTTCTCCCACTCACATATTTGCTTGGAAGGATGGTTAGGCCAAGTTCTTCTACCAACCCACTCTTCGTCGAGCAAGACGACGACATGTCAAGAGCCACCTTTTCGGTGCACAAAGAGCTTTGCATCAAGAATAACAAGCAGTGAGCGACCGCATCGACAATCTCGCCACCGACTTGCGACTCTGTGAGCAACGAACAAGAGACTACTTCGACAACAAGCTCGACACACACAAACAAGAGAATGATGCAAGAACGGACGAGATTCGTGCCTTGTTGGTGAACCGCCATTCTACCACTTCTTCCTACTCAAGACGGATATGCTCGAGTCGACACTCCAACGACACCCTCTCCGGCTCAAGTACACCGCCATCGAACTCTCAAAGTCGAGCCGGGCATCAAGACCGTCAAGCATCTCACAATCCTCTACACGGCAATCATCCACAAGAGCAATTTGACGAGAAAGCACATCGTCATCAACAAAACCAAGTCCCTCTTTGCACAAGCACAAGAAAGGCAACGTCAATGTCCCCAAGAGGAAGAGCGAGCGCGACAACATCAAGACGAACAAGACGCCGAAGCTCAAGGTTTTCAACAACGAAAACATGAAGCACAAGCTCTTGAGGCACAACGTGCCCTTCAAGAATCAAGTCGAGCCATTGCCAACCGCAACCGAGATAGGCGCAATCAAGAGGAAGCACTTCGCGAAGAAATTCAAGAGCAAAACTACCAAGTCAGAGTGCATCATCAAGTTCCTCAAGCTCCTCCTCAAGCTCGACAAGCTCCTCCACAACCTCAAGTTCAACAAGAGCAAAATGACTTTCTAAATCCTCCATGTCAAGGGCGAAATGAGGTTGACAATCCTTCACGTCAAGGGCGTCATCATCACCCTCAACTCCAACACAATGAAGAGCAATGCTATGGCAAGCTCAAGTTCACCATGCCCAAGTTCCATGGAAGCAATGATCCTGAAGAGTACCTTTCATGGGCATTGAAGGTCGACAAGATCTTTCATTTGCACAATTATGAGGAAGAGAAGAAGATCGCTATGGCATCCCTTGAGTTCCAAGACTATGTGCTCATATGGTGGGAACAAGTCCTTGAGCGCCGAGAAGCAAGAGGTGAACCACCAATCACCACATGGGAGGAAATGAAAGATGTCATGCGCGCACGCTTTGTGCCAACCTACTAAAACCGCGACCTCTTCAAGAAACTCCAACTCCTCAAGCAAGGTACAAAGAGCGTTGACGAATACTACAAGGAAATGGAGATTGCCATGATAGGAGCCAATTTCACGGAAGATGATGAACAAACTATGGCCAGTTTCTTGAATGGCCTCAATCATCCCATCAAGAAGATTGCGGACTTCCAACCCTAGTCCAACCTCATTGAGCAAGTGCATCAAGCTACCAAAGCGGAACGCCAAGTGCAAGATGACTTCAAGTATGCCAAGTACTCCTCGAAGAGCTATGGCTTCTCCAATACCCAAGCTTCAATGACTCCAACACCTTCTACCTCAACCACCATCTACAAACAATGGCGATAAGTCGAGTTACAAGAAAACTTCGACAACCTCAAGTCGTTGTCCTACTACAAGAAGCTTCAAGCCACGAGCTTCATCATCTACTCCAACCGATGAGATCGTCAAGACAAGTTCCATAAAGTGTTTCACATGCAGCGGCCGAGGCCACAAGTCCTTTGAGTGTACCAACAAGCGCACCATGATCGTCAACGACGACGGAACCTATGACTCCATGAGTGAAGAGGAGATGGAAGCCCTTGAGCAAGTGGCCATGCACTGGCGCATGAACGAAGATGAAGATGATCAAGTCTTTTGTTATGAGGATTTGAGCCCCGCTCTCATTGTCTCCAAAGTCTTGACTCTTCAATATCAACAAGACGAAGACCAAAGATGCCACATCTTCCATACCAAGGCCGACAACAATGGAAGGTCCGTCAAGGTCACCATCGATGGAGGGAGTTTTCACAACTTGGCAAGTGAAGAACTATGCTCCAAGCTCCAATTGGTTAAAATGAAGCACCCGCACCCCTACAAGGTTCAATGGCTAAGCTATTCCGGCACTATCCAAGTCGAGCATACGGTCAAAGTTTCCTTCAAGATTAGAGCATATGAAGACACTTTGGAGTGTGATGTCATCCAGATGTCCGTTTGCCACCTCCTTCTTGGTCGACGATGGCAATTTAACCGTGGCATCATCCACAACGGGCGTACCAATCACTATATTTTGAAGATGAAGGGAAAGGAGTACGTGCTATGACCTATGTCTCCAAGTCAAGTGATCGCCGACAAGCAAGCCACCCATCGTGGAGAAAAGAGTGACCCACCCAAAAGAGAGTGAGCGCCACAAGCCAAAACCGAGTGCCTCCACGATGAGCGACAAGAAAAATTTAGCACTATTTGCCACCAAAAGTGAGATGAGAGAAGTGTGTGAGAACCTATCAAGTGTTATGCACTATGTCCTTGTGTGCAAGGACGAGGCACCCAAAACTAACACCTCTCACAATCAACCTTTAGTGTTGTCTTCTCTTTTGCAGGAATTCCAAGATGTTTTCCCCGATGACCTACCTCCGGGTCTACATCCACTATGAGGCATTGAACACCGAATCGACCTCATCCCCGGAGCACCTCTACCTAACAAGGCTCCCTACCACGTCTCCCGAGGAAACTAAGGAGATCCAACGGCAAGTACAACAACTCATCGACAACGGTCAAGTACATGAAAGCTTGAGCCCTTGTGTCATTCCGGTCATTCTTGTTCCAAAGAAAGACTGTACTTATTGCATGGTTTCCGATTGCCTTCCCATGAATGCTATCACTGTTAGATATCGTTACCCTATTCCACACCTAGATGATATGCTTGATGAGCTTAGCGGAGCCACCATTTTCTCTAAGATTGATCTTAAGAGTGGCTACTATCAAATACGCATCCAAGACGGTGATGAATGGAGAACCACATTTAAGACCAAATTTGGCTTATATGAATGGCTAGTTATGCCAATGGTTTTATCCGAAGCACCCAGTACTTTCATGCGAGTTATGCACTTTGTTCTTCGTTCCTATATTGGTATATTTGTTGTGAACTATTTTGATGATATTCTTGTCTTTAGCAAATCTCTCAAAGATCATGTTACCCATCTTAGAACCATGTTGCAAACCCTTAGGAAAGAGAACCTTTTTGATAATATGGACAAATGCCTTTTTGGTGTTGATAAGCTTGTTTTCTTGGGTTTCGTTGTGTCTTCTAAGGGTGTTCATGTAGATGAATCTAAGATCAATGCTACTAAAACTTGGCCCCAGCCAACCAACTTGCAACAAGTGTGTAGTTTTCTTGGTTTAGCCAGTTTCTATCGTAGATTTGTCAAGGATTTTAGCACCATTGCTCCACCTTTACATTCCTTGAGTAAGAAAAATGCGCCTTTTGTTTGGGGACCATCCCAAGATACTGCATTTAATGAGCTTAAGAATTTGCTTACTCATGCTCCCGTGCTTGCATTACCCAACTTTGACAAACCTTTTGAAATTCATTGCGATGCTAGCGGTAATGGCATAGGAGGTGTGTTAATGCAAGAGAAGCGCCCCATAGCATACTTTAGTGAGAAACTCTCCGGAGCGCAACTCAATTACCCCATCTATGACAAAGAGCTATATGCTTTAGTGCGAGTTTTGCGTGAACGGGAACATTATCTTCGTCCTCAGGAATTTATCATCCATACTGATCATGAAACGCTAAAGTACTTAAAGGGTCAAACTAAGTTGAACAAGCGTCATGCCCAGTGGAGTGAAATCATCGAGTGTTTTCCATATGTAATAAAGTACATCAAGGGTAAGGAAAATGTAGTGGCGGATGCTCTTTCCCGCATATGCATGCTTGTCACTAAACTTGAATTTAATATCATTGGCCTTGAGCACATAAAAGACTTGTATGCGCATGATTCTAGTTTTGCTATTCCTTATGCTAAGTGTTTGACGCATACATCTTGGGAACGATATTACACCAAGGATGATTATCTATGAGGGCTAACCAACTTTGCATTCCTGAGTCTTCTCTTCGTTTGCTCCTTTTGCAAGAGGCTTATGGAGGCGGACTCATGGGACACTTTGGATGCGACAAGACATTTGCTACGCTCTCCAAGAACTATTTTTGGCCCAAGATGTTCCGCGATGTCTCACGCTTCACCAACCGATGATCTACATGTCATGAAGCTAAGTCAAAAGCTCAATCCCATGGTCTTTACATGCCCATTCCTATTCCTTATCAACCTTGGGAAGATATTAGCATGGAATTTGTACTTGGTTTGCCTAGAACTCAAAATGGAAAGGACTTCGTGTTTGTTGTTGCGGACCGATTCTCTAAAATGGTTCATTTTATCCCATGCAAGAAGATAGACGATGCTTCACACATTGCAAATATTTTTGTAGGGAAATCTTGCGCCTCCATGGAGTCCCAAAGACGATTGTCTCGGACCGCGACGTCATGTTCTTGAGTTACTTTTGGAAGACTCTATGCGCCATGGTCGGAATCAAGCTCTTGTTTTCTTCGGCATACCATCCTCAAACCGACGGCCAAACTGAGGTGACGAACTGTACGCTATCCACTCTAGTACGCGTGTTGATCAAGAAGAACATCAAGGAGTGGGAGAAGTGTCTACCCATCGCCGAGTACGCCTACAACCGAGCAAGACATTCAACTACCGGCAAGTCCCCTTTCGAGGCCCTCTATGGTTTCAACATGTTGTCCCCATTGGGCATTCTTCCTCTACCACTACAAGAGTGCACCAACATGGACACGAGTGCCCGAGTGAACTACCTCAAGAAGATGCATGAAGATACAAGGCACACCATCGAGCGTCAAGTACAATGACTCGCGACCAAGCTCAACATCAAGAAGAAACCCATGATATTCAACATGGGAGATCTTGTGTGGCTACACCTTCGCAAGGAACGCTTCCCCAACGAACACAAGTCCAAACTTCTACCACAAGTCGATGGACCCTTCAAGGTGCTTGAACGCTAGAACAACAATGCCTACATCCCACGAGACAAGTACTCCATGAGCGACATCTTCAATGTCAATGATCTCTCCCCGTACCATGGTGATGAGGATTTTGATCCGAGGTCAGATCTTTCCCAATGGAGGGGAGATGATGCGGAGCATCCTACAATCATCCCCATGGACCTACCTTCATCTCCCACGACACCACTTGGACCAATGACAAGAGCCCGTGCGAGAGCTATCGAAAACGAGGTTAACTCTCTCCTTGTTGAACCCCCCTTTGACCCACTTGAGACATGGCTACTACCTCAAACGGAGATGCTTTGTGTGCTTAGGTACCAAGGAAGCAACCAAGGAGAAGTTACGGTGCAAGATGAACATCAAGAGCATGAAGACAATCTGCCCAGCCCAGAGGGACTGGTACAACTACCCGTGTACCGCCCAACAACCGCCCGGGCGGTACAATCGCTCGACTACCGCCCAACTACCGGTCCAGCTTCTGTTTTCGAGCAGTGCAAGGCCGGTACAGCACCGGTTTATCACCGCAACAGCCAGAAGACCGGTACAACCGCTCCAAACATCGGTACAACCGCTACCTCCTTCCAAGCACACCTCCAGGAACCTGCACCTGAGCTGCCAGCGGTAACAACCGCCCCCAGGACTGGTACAACCGCCCTGCCAGAGCTCCCAGCAGTACAACCGCCCCCATGACCGGTACCACCGCACTGCCTGCGCACAGTGAAAGGGTTTTCACCCCATGTATCTCCCATTTACCCCTTGGACTATACATACGTGTCCCCTAGCTCCGTATTAGGGTTAGCATTATGATAGCTCATATTTGAGATAGAGCTTTGCTCATCCACTTGGTTACTTCTCCATCGGAGGCGAGGGCCTCTTCGGAGAAGATCCCCCAAGCGGATTCAACACCCCATCACGGGAAGACCCTTCAAGACCTCCTCACAGAGTAGACCTTTTGTATCGTCGTTTGTTGACCTTGAATTGTGTATCTCTTTGTGTTTCGAGGATCTAGGACATGTGCAATCAAATCTTGTTGGTTTGAGTGATTCTCTTGTGTTTCCCCTCGTGATTTATCCATGTGTTCTTTATGTTCTTCGTAGGATTCCCTCCAATCATGAAAGATCGGGCCACTAGGGTTCTACCCTACATCACAAGTCCTCTTTTTGTAGTCACGAGATGAGGAATCATCACTTCTTGAAGACTTTCAAAAGCGACCACGGCAAGAGAACTTCTGGATTTTCCTTATGAGCATTGCTAGCTCCTGGCTCAGTTCTTCAGGGTCACCAAGGCTGCTACCCGAATCTTCACCTTTAGATTCAGAGACTGCCTTGGCCTTCAGCGCACGTGATCTTCCAAAACTCGGTCCATAGATGTCTCTCTTCTCAGCAAGCTGGAACTCATGAGTGTTTAGCCTGTCGAGGATGTCAGCGGCATCTTGAGACTTGTAATCAGCTCGCTCTTGAATCATTAGTGCAAGAGTATTGAATGAGGAATCAAGTGATCTCGGCAATTTCTTCACCATCTCATGGTCGGTGATGTTAGTGGCACCAAGTGTTTGAAGCTCAATTGAGATGTCGGTGAGGCGATCGAAGGTTTGCTGAACATTTTTGTTGTCGAGTCTTTTGAAGCGGTTGAAGAGATTGCGAAGAACATCAACTCGGGAGTCACGTTGAGTGGAGACTCCTTCGTTGACCTTGGACAGCCTGTCCTAAATCAGCTTAGTAGTTTCCAAAGCACTCACTCTATCGTACTATCCTTTGCTCAGATGGCCACATATGATATTCTTCGCTTGAGAATCGATTTGCTTGAATCTCTTCACATCAGCAGCATTCACAGACGGAGTGACTGAGGGAACACCATTTTCCACAACATACCCGAGATCGTTGTCAATTGCCTCAAGATGCATGCGCATCTTGTGCTTCTAGTAGGGGTAGTCCGTCCCATCGAAGGTAGGACACCCAGCCGAGACCTTGATCATTCCTGCAGTCAACATAACTAAAACTGCAGGTGGTTAAACCAAAACCATAAAGAACAAAGGAGTACCTTGATCTGATACAATTTGAAAGTGCGTTATATCGACTAGAGGGGGGGTGAATAGGCGATTTTTACAAATTCTTCACTGAGGAATTTCTAGGTGAAGAAATTCCTAAGCAACAACACACTACCAGCGTAATAAGTACTCAGGTATAAATAGAACAAAGCAACATCATAGTCATCATGATGAAATGAAAACAAGCGCAAAGTACAGATAGCATGATAATAGGATAAGCAGGCTGAAGACTATGTGACTGAATAAATTGGATTGAGGAAATAGAGAAAGTCTTCAGTCAAAGTCTTCAAACAGTAATGATCAGTCCATCAACACATGAATGAGGAAATGGAAGGGTTGAAGAAATAGAACTAGTTGGCTTGGTGAATACAATGATTTGGTAGACCAGTTCCAACTGTTGTGATAGTTGTACGTCTGGTTGGAGCGTCTGAGTATTTAAACTCGAGTAAACATAGTCCCGGACACACAGTCCTCACCGTATTCTCCTTGAGCTAAAGTCATACAGACCTCGCCCAACACTCATGGTAAGTCTTCATGTGACTTCCAAACCTTCACAGACTTGGTCACTCAGTGATCCACAATTCCTCTTGGATGCTCAGACCATGATGCCTAACCATCTAGAGGATACACAGTCCTCATAGGTAACAAGCATCGGTTCCACACAGGAACAATCACTTCAGTGATGCTCAATCACTTTGGGTTTGTAGGTGTTTGGATTTGGGTTTTCCTCACTTGATGATTTTCTCTCAAAGTCCTTGGAGGATGGGATGCTCTCAATGACAAGTGTCAGTTTCTCGTGGAGCAGCCAACCAGCTAGTGGTTGTAGGGGGCGGCTATTTATAGCCTAGGGAGCAGCCCGACATGATAAGACATAAATGCCCTTCATTGATATGACCGTTAGGTGGGTAGATATTTTGGGACAGCTGGTGCATAGCAGAATAACGGTCGGATATTTGAGGTTCGGAATCCTCAGGGCTATCATGTTCCTCACTGTGTAGGCAATCCGCACTAGCGAATTCCTAACTTCTCAGTCAGAACAAATTCCTTAGAGACCAGAAGATCTTCGTCTCTGTCATTGAATAAATTGACTAAACTGATATGAGATTTTCAATGGCTTCACTCGAAAGGATTGGGTAGGTGTAGGATTTTGAGATGAGCATCACTTGGAAATCAGTTTCCTTAGTATTACCTCGACCCCATTTAACAGTACAGTGTTTCCTATGACTCAAGAAGGAGAAAATGAAACTATGAAAACAAAAGTCTTCACGCTTCATAATCCTCGCATGAATATCCAAGTCTTCAAGGTCATACCAATTTCTTCACTTTCAAAATCTTCAGGAGAACAAATGTCTTTAGTTGAAGACATACATTTTAAGGGTCGACTTTCATCGTAAGTAACTCCTCAACGACTTATAGAGCCTGTGTACACTCACAAACATATTAGTCCATTAACCTATAAGTCTTCAATACAACAAAATCACTAAGGGGCACTAGATGCACTTACAGTCCCCTCGTTTTCCCCTCGTGTTCTTCGTGTTCTTCGTAGGATCCCCTCCAATTGTGAAAGATCGGGCATCTAGGCTTCCACCCTACATCATCTTGGTATCATGAGCCATGTTGAACACGTATTTGGAGCCCCTACCCTTTGTTTTCTAGCTTGATTTGTTGTTTGTCGTCCTAACCCAAAAATCCCCACCAAAAATAGCCCCAATTTTTTTTGTGATTTATTGGTGTGATGAAGTTTTGTTGGATTTGATCCATGGATTTGCTTTGCCACGTGTGGATCTAGCTTTCCCCCATCATCTATGCCTTTTCCATCCACAAAATACCCCGAACTTTGCCCGGATTTAACTTTTTCCCTGCGGAGTTCATCGAGTTCGTCCACGGATCCCGAGCCCGGACATCCGGCCCATGACTCCCGGACATCCGGTCCGTGACCCCCAGACATCCGGCGACCCCGGAAATCCGGCCACTTGGCCCGGACATCCGGCCCCTGTCAGCAAAATTTACATCCACCGCCCCGTTTCCCGCCTTACTTTCGCCAAGTTTTGTTCCGGTGCCCATATACACTTACACATACCACCATCACTTCCGCATACCACCACCGCTTTCCACAAGCACCAACATCGCTCACCCGCTATCAACACCGACAATTTTGACCCGTTTTAGTCTTTGGGCAATTTGAGTTGTGGTTCTCGTGTCCTATAGTGTTTCGGCTATATAGGTACGGTGCGACATCAACATCACCATCGCTCATCTTTGCCAAGGACTCATCATCTCCGACATTGACGGCTGCACAATTTTAACACCTTGACCGTAACCAAGAACGGTAACCTCTATTTCATCTATCATGGTATCCTTTCATGGTACGTTCCTTGCCATTGCACTGATAACCACCATAGCCTTACTTTTGCATTGCTTACCCATCGAGAGTAGCCTTTGAGTATTGCCGGCAATGTAACTTGTGTACATTAGTGATCATACTCCACATAGCATACATACCATATCATAGTGGTGCATATCTTGGTATCATGTTTTGTGTCACAAAGTTGTCATCGCATATTGATACGTCTCCAACGTATCTATAAGTTTTGATTGTTCCATGCTATTATATTACCTGTTTTGGATGTTTATGGGCTTTACTTTACACTTTTATATCATTTTCGGGACTAACCTACTAACCGGAGGCCCAACCCGTATTGCTGTTTTTTTTCCTACTTCGGTGTTTTGAAGAAAAGAAATATCAAACGGAGTCCAAACGGAATGAAACCTTCGGGAGTGATCTTTTTGGAACAAATGTGATCCAGAGGACTTGGAGTGAAAGTCAAGAAACAATCGAGGAGGCCACGAGGTTGGAGGGCGCCCCCCCCCTACTGGATGTGCCCCCTATCTCGTGGCCCCCTCGGGAGTCCACCAACCTACTTCTTCCTCCTATATATACCCACGTACCCCGAGAACTTCAGAGGCGACCATGAAAAACTATTTCCACCACCGTAACCTTTTGTATCCGCAAGATCCCATCTTGGAGCCTTCGCCCGCGCTCCACCGAAGGGGGAATCAACCATGGAGGGCCTCTACATCAACACAATAGCCTCTCCGATGAGTTGTGAGTAGTTTACCACAGACCTTCGGGTCCATAGTTATTAGCTAGATGGCTTCTTCTCTCTCTTTGAATCTCAATACCATGTTCTCCGCGATCTTCTTGGAGACCTGTTTGATGTAACTCTTTTTGTGGTGTGTTTGTCGAGATCCAATGAATTGTGGGTTTATGATCAAGTTTATCTATGAGAAATATTTGAATCTCCTCTGAATTCTTTTATGTGTGATTAAGTTATCTTTGCATGTCTCTTCGAATTATCAGTTTGGTTTGGCCTACTAGATTGATCTTTCTTGCAATGGGAGAAGTGCTTAGCTTTGGGTTCAATCTTGCGGTGTCCTTTCCCAGTGACAGCAGGGGCAGCAAGGCACGTATTGTATTGTTGCCATCGAGGATAAAAATATGTGGTTTATATCATATTGCATGAGTTTATCCCTCTACATCATGTCATCTTTCTTAATGCGTTACTCTGTTTTTTATGAACTTAATACTCTAGATACATGATGGATAGCGGTCGATGTGTGGAGTAATAGTAGTAGATGCAAGCAGGAGTCGGTCTACTTGTCATGGACGTGATGCCTATATACATGATCATGCCTAGATAATCTCATAATTATTCGCTTTTCTATCAATTGCTCGACAGTAATTTGTTCACCCACCGTAATACTTATGCTATCTTGAGAGAAGCCACTAGTGAAATCTATGGCCCCTGGGTCTATCTTTTATCATATAAGCTTTCAATATACTTTTATTTGCATCTTTAGTTTTCCAATCTATATCATAAAATACCAAAAATATATTTATCTTATCTTATTATCTCTCTCAGATCTCACCTTCGCAAGTGGCCGTGGAGGGATTGACAACTCCTTTATTGCTTTGGTTGCAAGTTCTTGTTTGTTTGTGTAGGTGCGTGGGACTTTTGAGGAGCCTCCTACTGGATTGATACCTTGGTTCTCAAAAAATGAGGGAAATACTTACGCTACTATTGCTGCTTCACCCTTTCCTCTTCAAGGAAAACCAACGCAAGCTCAATACGTAGCAAGAAGGATTTCTGGCGCCGTTGCCGGAGAGGTCTTCGCTCAAGTCAAGACATACCAAGTACCCATCACAAACTCATCTCCCTCGCACTTACATTATTTTCCATTTGCCTCTCGTTTTTCTCTCCCCCACTTCACCTTTGCCGTTTTATTCGCCCTCTCTTTCCCAATCTCCTCTCTCTTCCTCTTGCCTTCTTCTTCCTCCTCGCTTTGTTTGCCATTATGTCTGAAATTGGGGAGATTGTCGTCGATATGGACAATAATGATAACATGGAAAATTTTGATGCTCCTGCTGAAGAACCCCCTATCTTGCATACTAAAAGGTTTCGAATCGATAGTGGTAATATTATTGGAAAAGGGGTTATTCAAGATTTCTTTACTTGTGCCGGTGCTTTACCCTCTATCGGTGGTTCTATTCTTCATAGAACTAGTAGTCTCGCGGATGGTATCGCTATGCTTGTAGTTGAGCTTGAAAGACAATTTATGCATATGCATCCTTGCATACAAGTATTTTCCTGGAATTTTATAATATTGAGCATTCTTCTGTTAAGCGCGCCGTTGCTATCTTTTTGGCTCATGAGTTTAGATTTATAATAAGAGAGGCCAAAGAAATCTTTGTGCACTATAGGGTGGACGCCAGTTGTCCTCCCATAGAGGCGATCCTCTTTGATCAAGAGGAAATTAGGGGTTTTCAATCTTTGGACTATGTTGCTTTTAATGAAAACCTTAGAAAAAAGGTTCCTACCAATGTCCTAGTTGATAGAATTTCTAAACTTAATAATGATTTTGCTCTTCGAAACAATGAGCTAGGATACTCTCTTGAGTATAGGCTCACGAAGTTCTGCCAAAAGAGTGCTTATAATATGAATTAGTTGTGCAATATGAAGGGCCAAAGGAGGAACCTGTACCTGCTGAGATTGATCTCGGGGACTTTTGTCCCATTAAATTTAGCCCTTTTGATTAATTTTGCTTGCCTCAAAGAAAACTTGTTGCTGAACGTTGAGAATATGAGATGAGTTTTCGTGATCTATCTTATTATTATGGCACTACTTAGATCTATCCTCGCTTTTATGCCTAGCTAGGGGCGTTAAACGATAGCGCTAGTCGGGAGGCAACCCAATTTTATTTGTGTTTTTTGTTTTTGTTTCTGTTTAGTAATAAATTGTGCATCTACCTTCTGTTTAGATGTGTTTTTATGTTTTATTTAGTGTTTGTGCCAACTAGAACCTATAGGATAACCTATGGTGATAGTTAATTTGATTCTGCTGAAAAACAGAAACTTTGCACGCACGAAAATAATTTTAGTAATTCACAGAAACGTGATTTTCCCTTGATTCTTTTTGCTGTAGATCAATAGACAAAGTTTCCAGGACTTCCTATTTTTTTTAGGATTTGTAGAGTTCCAAAAGTATTCGAGAGTTACATATTGCTACAGACTGTTCTGTTTTTTGACAGATTCTGTTTTTCGTGTGTTGTTTGCTTATTTTGATGCATCTATGGCTAGTATGTAAGGATATGAACCATAGAAAAGTTGAAATACAGTAGGCTTAACACCAATATAAATAAAGAATGAGTTCATTACATTACCTTATGTGGTGTTTTTCTTTCTTTCACTAACGGAGCTTATGAGATTTCCTGTTGAGCCTAAGCTTGGGGATGACCATGGCACCCCAAGATATTCAAGAATAGCCAAAGTCTAAGCTTGGGGATGCCCCGGAAGGCATACCCTCTTTCGTCTTCGTTTATCGGTAACTTTACTTGGAGCTATATTTTTATTCGCCACATGATATGTGTTTTGCTTGGAGCGTCTTGTATGATATTAGTCTTTGCTTTTTAGTTTTACACAATCATCCTTGCTGTACAAACCTTTTGGGAGAAGCCCACTTGATTAGAATTTATTAGAATACTCTATGTGCTTCACATATCTTTTGAGCTAGATGGTTTTTGCTCTAGTGCTTCACTTATATCTTTTAGAGCACGGTGGTGGCTTAATTTTGAAGAAATTGTTGATCTCTCATGCTTCACTTATATTATTTTGAGAGTCTTTTAGAACAGCATGGTATTTTCTATGGTTATGAATTTGGTCCTAGAATGATGAGCATCCAGGTTGGGTATAATAAAAACTATCATAGAAAGTGCATTAAACACTAGGATCAATTTTATGCTCGATAATTGTTTTGAGATATAAAGGTGGTAATGTTAGAGTCATGCTAGTGGGTAATTATGAAATTGAGAAATACTTGTGTTGAAGTTGGCAAGTCCTGTACCATGCACGTATGGTAAAAGTTGTGTGACAAATTTGTTGCATGAGGTGCTCTTTTGATTGTCTTCCTTATGAGTGGCAGTCGGGGATGAGCGATGGTCTTTTCCTACCAATCTATCCTCTATGGGCATGCGTAGTAGTACTTTGCTTCGAGGGCAAGTAGACTTTTGCAATAAGTATATGAGTTCTTTATGACTAATGTGAGTCCATGTATATACGCACACTCACCCTTCCACTTTGCTAGACTCTATTGTGCCGCGCAACTTTCGCCGGTATCATGCACCCATTATTTACCTTCCTCAAAACAGCCACCATACCTACCTATTATGGCATTTCCATAGCCATTCCGAGATATATTGCCATGCAACTTTCCACCGTTCCATTATTATGACACGCTCCATCATTGTCATATTGCTCTTTACATGATCATGTAGTTGACATTGTATTTGTGGCAAGGCCACCCTCATAATTTTCATACATGTCATTCTTGATTCATTGCATATCCTGGTATACCGCCGGAGGCATTCATATAGAGTCATATTTTGTTCTAAGTGTTGAGTTGTAATTCTTGAGTTGTAAATTAATAAAAGTGTGATGATCTTCATTATTAGAGCATTGTCCCAAGTGAGGAAAGGATGATGAAGACTATGATTCCCCAACAAGTTGGGATGAGAGTTCGGACTTAAAAAAAAAGATGCCAAAGAGCCCGCCAAATAAAAAAAGGGAAAGGCCAAATAAAAAAAGAAAGGCCAAATAAAAAAATGAGAGAAAAAGAGAGAAGGGACAATGCTACTATCTCTTTTCCACACTTGTGCTTCAAAATACCACCATGATCTTCATGATAGAGAGTCTCTTGTGTTGTCACTTTCATATACTAGTGGGAATTTTTTGTCATAGAACTTGGCTTGTATATTCCAATGATGGGCTTCCTCAAAATGCCCTAGGTCTTCGTGAGCAAGCAAGTTGGATGCACACCCACTTAGTTTCTTTTGTTGAGCTTTCATACATTTATAGCTCTAGTGCATCCGTTGCATGGCAATCCCTACTCACTCACATTGATATCTATTAATGGGCATCTCCATAGCTCATTGATACGCCTAGTTGATGTGAGACTATCTTCTCCCTTTTTGTCCTCACAACCACCACCATATACCACCATAGTGCTATGTCCATGGTTTGCGCTCATGCATTGCATAAGAGTTGAAAAAGCTGAAGGGCGTTAAAAAGTATGAACCAATTGCTCGGCTTGTCATCGGGGTTTTTCATGATGGGAGTATTTTGTTAATGAGAATGAAGCATGGCCTAACTATACGATTTTGTAGGGATAAGCTTTCTTTGGCTATGCTATTTTGATAGGACATGATTATTTGTTAGTATGCTTTGAGTATTACTATTTTCATGTTTTATAAGCTTTTATCTTGAATCGGTTGGATCAGAACAATCATGCCACAATAAAGAAAATTACATTGAGAATTATGCTAGGTAGCATTCCACATCAAAAATTCTGTTTTTATCATTTACCTACTCGAGGACGAGCAGGAATTAAGCTTGGGGATGCTTGATACGTCTCCAACGTATCTATAATTTTTTATTGTTCCATGCGATTATATTACATGTGTTGGATGTTTATGGGCTTTACTTTACACTTTTATATCAATTTTGGGACTAACCTACTAACCGGAGGACTAGCCCGTATTGCTGTTTTTTTACTATTTCAGTGTTTCGAAGAAAAGGAATATCAAACGGAGTCCAAACGGAATGAAACCTTCGGGAGCGATCTTTTTGGAACAAACGTGATCCAAAAGACTTGGAGTGCAAGTCAAGTAACAATCGAGGAGGCCACGAGGGTGGAGGGCGCCCCCCACCTACTGGGCGCGCCCCCTATCTCGTGGGCCCCTCGAGAGTCCACCGACGTACTTCTTCCTCCTATATATACCAACGTACCCCGAGAACATGATAGGCGTCCACGAAAAACTATTTCCACCACCGTAACCTTCTGTATCCGCGAGATACCATCTTGGAGCCTTCGCCAGCGCTCCGCCGGAGGGGGAATCAACCACGGAGGGCTTCTACATCAACACAATAGCCTCTCCGATGAGTTGTGAGTAGTTTACCACAGACCTCCGGGTCCATAGTTATTAGCTAGATGGCTTCTTATCTCTCTTCTAATCTCAATGCCATGTTCTTCGCGATCTTCTTGGAGATCTATTCGATGTAACTCTTTTTGTAGTGTGTTTGTCGAGATCCGATGAATTGTGGGTTTATGATCAAGTTTATCTATGAGAAATATTTGAATCTGCTCTGAATTCTTTTATGTGTGATTAAGTTATCTTTGCAAGTCTCTTTGAATTATCGGTTTGGTTTGGCCTACTAGATTGATCTTTCTTGCAATGGGAAAAGTGGTTAGCTTTGTTTTCAATCTTGCGGTGTCCTTTCCCAGTGACAGCAGGGGCAGCAAGGCACGTGATAGAGGCAAAGGTGTCCCGTCTTTCAATGAGATGATGGATATCGCTTTGGTGGAAATCGACTTTGACGATCCGACTACGAACGTGCGAGGACGTCGCGCCTTATCAATCGCTAAACCAACTCCAAGAGGTTATTGACCACACCGGAACACGATCAACCTGACCATGAGGGTCTGTTTCCTGCAAGCAAACGAAGAACAAGCAAGAAACTGAGATTGCAATCTGGATATTGCGAATATAAGATGAAAGCTTTATTGATCAAGGTGGGGTTCTGAGACGTCTTTGTCTGGTTGTTGAACACAAACGAAGTACGCGAAGTTGCAGCTATGGCGAACTTTAATCTAAACAAAATCCAAAGTCTAAACGGTGCCCTAAGGGTTGTATATATGGAGGAAGAGGGGGTGAATTTTGTGGCCCTTGATGGAGGGGTCCGAAACTAACCCTATCTCTTGTTTTCCCACACATACAGACTCTAAAAATAGCCTATACTTATGTATTTCGAAATTACATGGGCCTAGCCCAATAATAAGGTGACGCAGCACCTAGAATATCCTCTAGACAAAATTTATGAAGTGGCATCTTGTATATTTCGTCCAAGGCTTCATGCACTCATTATGGTGGCTTCAAAGTCCTGAAATCATCACTTGTAACTATGTTCTTGTTCCCCTTGCGCATGCCATCATCTCCATGCTTGTTCTTTCTCCAATGTTCATCCTTCTCCAAGCTAGCCCCTTCATTTGTAAGCAAAACAAATGTATCCAATTTAGGCAGCATCATATTCTCATGAACATTAGAATCATTACCAAGGAACGAAAGTACCTGATAATTTAATTGGGGTGCGCGAGCTCTAGTAACTAGTCCAGTATATGTAACAGTAGGGACTGTGGGTGTAACAATGGTATTGATGTCCTCATCAGCACGTATTGTATTGTTGCCATCGAGGATAAAAAGATGGGGTTTATATCATATCGCATGAGTTTATCCCTCTAGATCATGTCATCTTTCTTAATGTGTTACTTTGTTCTTTATGAACTTAATACTCTAGATGCATGCTGGATAGCGGTCGATGTGTGGAGTAATAGTAGTAGATGCAGGCAGGAGTCGGTCTACTTGTCACAGACGTGATGCCTATATACATGATCATGCCTAGATAATCTCATAATTATTCGCTTTTCTATCAATTGCTTGATAGTAATTTGTTCACCCACCGTAATACTTATGCTATCTTGAGAGAAGCCACTAGTGAAACCTATGGCCCCCGGGTCTATCTTTTATCATATAAGCTTTCAATCTACTTTTATTTGCATCTTTACTTTTCCAATCTATATCATAAAATACCAAAAATATATTTATCTTATCTTATTATCTCTATCAGATCTCACTTTCGCAAGTGGCCGTGAAGGGATTGACAACCCCTTTATTGTGTTGGTTGCGAGTTCTTGTTTGTTTGTGTAGGTGCGTGGGACTTTTGAGGAGCCTCCTACTGGATTGATACCTTGGTTCTCAAAAACTGAGGGAAATATTTACGCTACTATTGCTGCTTCACCCTTTCCTCTTCAAGGAAAACCAACGCAAGCTCAAGACATAGCACATACCATTTGCTATGTTGGTTCGTGAAGTTTTGCATGAGAAAAGAGCTCAAAAGAGAAAGAGCCGAACAAGCATTTAAGCAAGAAGGAAAGATAACTCAAGAGCTTATAAGCAAGAACCATAGCATCATACTACATTAAGATTGTCATATCCGATCATCTTGGATCATACCATCGGAATACCATACATATAGCATATTTGGGATAGAAGTCGTTGCATTTTTTGCCTAGTAGATTGTGCACAAGTTCCGTATCTGCCTATTGTGCAATCGTGCTAGCGTCTCTCTAGTGTTGTGCAACAGGAGTATTTTCGTAGTTTCCACATTTTGGCTCATTCCTTGGTTGCACAAACCCACTTATCTATTTGTGTGTGTGTTTCCGTGTACCATATCTTGCTATTGGTCTACTTGTTGCATTTGCAAATTTATGAATATTTTCCAACATTATTGAAGCTCACTAACAATTGCATCAAATTTTGTGCCACCATCCTAACCGAGCTCCACCATAAGCTTTTACTTGTGTAGGTGTGAGAACCGACAAGAATTTGTAGCAATTGTGCTATTTCCTTGTTCCACATTTGAGTGATCGTCGATCCATCTTCAACATCGGTCAAGGTACACCCATGTCAAGGGCATCATCATCACCCTCGACCCCAACACAATGAAGAACAACACTACGGCAAGCTCAAGTTCACCATGCCCAAGTTCAACGGAAGCAATGATTCCGAAGAGTACCTTTCATGGGCATTGAAGGTCGACAAGATCTTTCATTTTCACAACTTTGAGGAAGAGAAGAAGATCGTTATGGCATCACTTGAGTTCCAAGACTATGTGCTCATATGGTGGGAACAAGTCCTTGAACCCCAAGAAGCAAGAGGTGAACCACCAATCACCACATGGGAGGAAATGAAAGATGTCATGTGCGCACGCTTTGTACCAACCTACTACAATCGCGATCTCTTCAAGAAACTCCAACTCCTCAAGCAAGGAACAAAGAGCGTTGAAGAATACTACAAGGAAATGGAGATTGCCATGACAAGAGCCAATGTCCCAAAAGATGATGAGCAAACTATGGCCCGTTTCTTGAATGGCCTCAATCATCCCATCAAGAAGGTTGCGGACTTCCAACCCTACTCCAACCTCATTGGGATCATGCATCAAGCTACCAAAGCGGAACGCTAAGCGAAAGATGACTTCAAGTACGCCAAGTACTCTTCGAAGATCTACGGCTTTGTCGGTGAGAACGACACCTATGGGATCAATAGAATCCCTACTGTGGTCAGCGGACACGCGGTTGTGAGAAGGGCGGGTCTAAGGGCCAGCACAAAGGTCCTTTACCCAGGTTCAGGCCGCGGGGATCGCGTAATACCCTAATCGTGATTTGGTGTGTATTTCAGTGTTCTTGAGCTAGCTACGATGCGTGATTTTGCTCAAAGAGCCGAATCCCTCTCCATTACGCCTCGGGCCTCCTTTTATAGTCGAAGGAGGCGCCACAGTGGCACACAGGAGGTGGAAAGGGTATAGTGTACAATCTTATCGCCTGTCATTACGGGACAAGACGCATTAAATGCGCCCCTGAGGTGTCCCCTCGCCTTGTTGCCGCCTCGCCTTGCTTCGACACGCGCCCAGGCCAGCGAGGCAGGCAATTCCATGTAGGCTGGCAGGCTACCGAGCTGGCGCGGTGGCTGCATCTTCACGAAGATCTGCATGCCACCACGCAGGTGCTAGCTGAGCTGGTCTTGGGGCCGCACGTTTCCACGCAGGTGCTCGCCTGGCTGGCTGGGCTGGCAGCTAAATGGGAACGGCGGTGGAACCTTGGCTGGTGCGGGCCTGGCCACGACCATGTTGATGTCCTCGGCAAGGGTCTTGCCGGGGCCTTGTGGTCGTCCCCGACAAGGATCTTGACGGAGGCCTCGTGGGTGTCCTCAGCAGGAACCGTGCTGAGGATCGCCGTCTTCTGGTCCTCATCTGGTCTTGTATGTCAATGATCTTCACAAATATCTGCATGCCACCATGGAGGTGCCTCCCGAGCTTTGGTTCCAATGTTGTTGATGATGTTGGAAACCTCGGGCTCAAGGGCGGCGCGCTTCGTCGGTGTTGGGCAAGTTGCCCTGGCAAGGCTCTTGCCGGGGCTGCGGAAGTGGTCCCGGCAAGGGTCTTGCCGGGGGAGTCCACCTTGCCCCCTTGCTCGCCGTGTCACTGTCTTGGCGTTGCTTTGATCTTGTGGCTTCGACTTCCCTCCTCTGCCCTGCTAAGTGTGGTCCGTAGGACCGGCTCTAACTGCCCGTGCATAGGTAAAGGGGTACAGAGTAGTGCCCCTACTTATGTACACCGACAGGAGCCCCCGGTCCTGGGCCACACATAAGCGCGGCATGTTATTGGGCTAGGCCTAGAACGGTGCGCGGGCAGGCGGGGCCGAGTTTTACTGCGGTAACTTTTCCGCCCGTTGCGCTTCCCCACGACCTATGTTGAATACGTGACATGGAGGGTCGTGCGTGACGTGGAGGGCATGCATGGGGCGCCTGCTGCACGCAGGCGTCATGTCGTAGTAAATGGTAAAGAGGCGGCCCGTGCCTTCCCCATAAAAAGGAATAATCACAGGCGTGCCACTCATTTACCCTCAGCGCTTTCTCCAATCTCGGCACCGCTGTCCCCATCTTCTTCCTCCTCGATCCCACTTCTGCTTGTCGCTGCTGCGCCCCCATTGCTCTCGATCCTTTATCTTCGCCCAGCTGCCATGGTGCCCAAGACTAGCAAGGGCAAGGGCAAGGGGACAACCAAGGATGTCATGAAGAAGGAGGCGCTAGAGAACGAGGCGGCGGTGCGGCAGGCGCAGTTCGCCTACTTCTCCCTGTCGTCGGTCGACGTATTCCACCTCAAGGATTTCTTCAAGCCTCTTTTGGCGGCGGATACGATGGGGCACCGGCCACGCGCATCATCCCCGCCGACTGCGGCGAGGCCGGCCCAAATCGGTACACCTTCTTCGTCGAATTCTTCTCCCGCGGGCTTTGCCCCCCGTTCTTTGATTTCTTCAACAATGTCATGCGCACCTTCGGCTTTCGTGTTCTAGGCCTCACATCGAACGTCGTGGTGTGCATGGCGTTCTTCGCCCACCTCTGTGAGGGTTTCATTGGGGTGCTTCCCAGCACGGCGCTCTTCTGCCACTACTTCTCCCCTCGCCTCTAGCCAGGGGGCGCCCTCTCCGGAAGCATCTCCTAGATCCTGAGGGTCCAAGGGAGAGGCACGTATCCGAAGGGTGCCCACAAGGAGAGGTCGGAGGAGTGGCGGGGTCCGTGGTGCTGGATTGAGGAGAAGAATCCGCCGGAGTTCTGCCGGGTTCGTCGGAGCCCGCCGATTCGTGGCGAGGACTGGAGCGACATCGACGCCGACAACGCGAAGCTCTCGATCGCCACTACCAGGATCCATCACCTCACCATGGCCGGGCTCACCCTAGAGATGATTGGGGCAGACTTCGTGCGCCGCCGAATCGCCCCGCTGCACAACAAGGGGAGGCCACCCTGGGACTTCAGGAATGTGGCCTACATCATGAGGCTCCGCCCCGGCCTGAAGCATAACTTCACGGTGATGGGGCATGCCCATTACTGCCAGAGGCTCTTCCAGCTTGATGTGTTCGCCGACGGCAGGGTGGAGAGGACCAAGAGGGCCGCGAAGGCCGGCAAGGTCATCAAGGGGCCCCTATTTGGGTTGCTGCCGGGCGTGTTCCCGCTGAGCAACAACACATGCCAGGACGCCATTCTCGAGATGATGTCGGTCTTCAACGTGCATGGCATCGACCCATCCTGGGTCGAGCCCTCGGCACGCGAGGTGCGGGAGTGCTTTGACAACTTGTCGGAGGGCTTCGACCGCGACGAGCCGCTGCTAGTCGAGGACACCACCCAGGCCGAGATCGACTACATCACCGCCAGGGTGGCGAAGGCACAACTGGCCATGGAGGCCGGCAGTGCTGGCGGCATGGAGGATGATGATGGCGTGGCCACAGAGGAGAGGGAGCTCGCCCAGTGGGCGGAGGCTGCTGGGGAGGCCGGCGATGCCAACACCCGGGCCCCTCTTGTTGAGGAGGTGATCGAGGAGTCGACCGAGGGAGAAGCCGAGGCCGACGACCTTCCGGCCACGGGAAGAGGACGTGTCTTGCGGCAGGCCAGCTCTTATGAGCTAGTCCGGCCCAGGAGGACCGAACCACGGCAAGGGGTCTAGGGGGAGTCCATGTGCCAGGCAAGGGCCGTGGCAGCGAAGAAGAAGGCGGTGAAGACCGCGATGGCGAAGAAGAAAGCAACCACCTCTTCTTCGTCCAGGCATCGCCGGACTCCATCCCCTTCTCCTCGTCCTGCAGATATTGACCCGGAGGTCATCTTTGATCTTCGGTCCCTCAGCCGAAGGAGGAAAAGGAAGGCAGCGGAAGAGGAGGCGGAGGACGAGTAAGTATCTGCCCTTCTTTACCTCTGCTCTCTCAAACTGCATTACTTTTCGTGACTTGTTTTCATCTTCGCAGGGACAGGGAGACGCTGGCCCAGAGGGTGGCGAAGAGGGCCAAGGCGTCGGCAGGCGACCAGCCCCCAGCAGGCGCTTCGCACACGCCGGTGGTGGAGATCAGCTCGGATAGCAGCCCCTGGTGCAGCCCCCGACTCAGCCCCCAACGTGCGTCCACCACCTACTCCTTATCAACGTGCGCCGGGGTACAATCTTCTGGCACTGACATTGCTCTGGCTGCAGGAGGAGCCACCGAGGGCCACCCCCAACACGCCGCCCCCATCGACCACACCGCCCCGAGGGGCGTCCTCGACAAGGGCAACAAGCGCCGAGCCCATGCGCACGGAGGAGGGTGAGGTGGACTTGGGCACTGGTGGCTCCGTCCCGGTAACAAATGTTGGCGGGAAGGGGGTCACTTCTTCTCAGCCCGGCACGGGTAGGTCACCTGTCTTCTGTTCCTGCTTTTTCTTCTGTCTTTTCCGAACCTTGCTCTTGGCCTTGCCTCATTCTCTTCTCCGGCATCCAGATTCTCCCTCGGCGGACCAGGAGGACGTCGACACCGTCATCACATAGGTCGCCAAGGACGCCAAGGCCGAGGCCAACAAGATTGCCGCCGAGGAGGCTGCCGAGACCGCTGCAGAGGATGCCACCAAGGGGTCTACCGAAGAGAGCGGCAAGGCTGTCGCTGAGGATTCCGGCAAGGGTGCTACCGAGGAGGCCGACAAGGCCGCTGTCGAGGAGGAGGAGGAGGTGGTTGATGATCAACCCTCCTCGCCCGCTGCCCCTGGCTCGGGCAGGTACTTGAAGGTGGGTGACGACTTGTTCATCCACCTTCCACGGACGGCGGGCACCAGGGTGCCGGCCGAGGGGTTGGTGTTCCATGACGAGGTGCTTGCCGCAGCCGGACTCGAGGTTGCCGACGAACCAAGCGCCGGTGGCGGCGGTACCCAGGAGGAGCAGCTTCTTCGGGCCATGGGCTCCAGCTTCTGGAAGCTCCAGGCACTCCACCGCGCCCGTCTGGACAAGGCCCAGTCCAGGGAGGCAGCGGCGGGCAAGGCGGAGACGGATCTCAAGGAACGCGTCGCCGAGGCGCAGGCCTGGTTCCGCCAGGCCCATGAAGAGATGAAGGCTGCCCAGGACCAGCTGGCCGAGCGCAAGAAGGAGCTCCTCTTGATGCAGGCCGACATCGAGAAGGCCCAGGAGGCGGCGAGGGAAGAGGCCACCAAGTCCGAGGCCGCCCGGTCCTAGCGCTAGGCCGAGATGAACTCCCAGGAGGAGGACCTGGCTGCTCGTGAGGCGGCGCTCGCCTCCACACTCCACGGCAAGGACAAGGAGGTCGAGAAGCTCATCATGCAATGGACCCAGGAGCTGGAGCAGAAGCACAAAGAAGGAGTTGATGCTCAAGCTCTTGCCCATGTTGACAACGTGAACGAGCTGGAGGTGTAGCGGGACGGCCTGAAGAACAGGGCCGAGCACCTGGCGAAGGAGAAGGACACGATCAACTGTGCCTTGACGGAGGCGCAGACCACAGTCTCCGACAAGGCGGACCTGCTCACTTGCGCCAACGACTCCATCAAGGACCTGAAGCTGAAGCTGGAGGGTCTTGAGGGTACGCTTTTGGAGGTCAAGGCCCGGGAGGAGACCCTGACCAAGAACCTGGAGACAGAGAGGCAGCTGTGGAGTAATGACGCTGCCAAGCACGAGGATTTCGTGAAGGGCGAGAACCTCTGGATCAGCTGCCTCGCCGACGTCGCCAACAGGATCACCGAAAAGCTGGCGGCTATGGGGATGTCAATTGTGAGGTACACCCCAGAGCCGAATGTGAGCCCCAACGCCAAGCTGACCCTGTTCTTCGAGGGCGTTCTTGGATCCCTGGAGCAGTTTTGCTCCAACAGGTCGAGCTCTCTGGCCAGTGAGGTCCGGCTGCTTTGCCGGGGTGCCCTGACCAAGGTTCTCACCAAGGTGGCGTACTAGTACCCCAACCTCGACTTCGACACCGTGCTGGAGAGCTTGCCGGAGGATGTGGACCTCGCGCTGCTCAAGGAGCGCATCAAGCCCATCATCAGCCACGTCAACGGAATCGAGAGGATCAAAGGCCAGCGACGGGACTAGGCACCCCGTTTCTCATCGCCGCTGCAGGTTCACGACCAAGACAATTCATAACTTTAGTTAGAACCGCAACAACAATTGATATAATATTACTCTGCAGTACTTTTGAAACGATGCATGTTATTTTCCAATTCGATCTTTCTCCGTATGTCCACCCTACGTTAATGGGTAGGCTTGCCGGTGCGTAAACCCATGTCATGGCATCTCGAGGACGGATCCCCAATGGCCTACTGGGTGTGCGTGCTGCCAGGCGAACCACCTTGCCGTTCTCAGCGTGGCCGCTCGAGCTGTCGAGCGGACTCGAGACAGAACAAGAGCGTTGCCAATAGCGGAAGGCTATCCTGCCGTTTTCGACGCAGCCGCTCGAACTGTTGAGCGGACTCGAAACAGAACAAAGGTGTTGCCAATAGTGGAAGGGCCCCATTGCGTGCAGGTTTCATATACAGAGGGAAAGATCTCCAGGGAGAATAACCTTATATAAGAAGAAACACATAAAGTGTTCGCGTGACTTAGCTTTTTCGCCGCTGCATGAGCGCCCACTGCACTCGCAAGTGATGCCGCCGGTTCGATCGGCTCTTCCTTGGAAACCATGGTGATGAAGAGCTACTAGACTAGCTACTAGACCAGATTTTCACAACTGGGCCCCCTGCCTAGCGCGACTAAGATGCCGGTGAGAATGACACCTATGGGATCAACGGAATCTCTACTATGGTCGGCGGGTGCGGGGTCGTGAGAAGAGCGGGTCTAAGAGCCAGCACAAAGGTCATTTACCCAGGTTCAGGCCGCGGGGATCGCATAATACCCTAATCCTTCTTTGGTGTGTATTTCAGTGTTCTTGAGCTAGCTACGATGCGTGATTTTGCTCAAAGAGCCGAATCCCTCTCCAGTACGCCTCAGGCCTCCTTTTATAGTCGAAGGAGGCGCCACAGTGGCACACAGGAGGTGGAAAGGGTACAGTGTACAAGCTTATCGCCTGTCATTACGGGACAACACTACAGAAAAAATACACTTCCGTGATGATACGTGTTTGTCACAGTAGGTCGCGTTTTTTGTCATGGATGTACATCCATGACGATTTTATGACAGAACCAAGATAGTCATACCTGTGCTGTCGTAGAAGTGTTCCATGACATTACCAAAATTATCATCATGGAAGTGTCCACTTCCATGATGATAAATCGTGCTCACAGAAGTGCTTTCGTCAAGGGTGACCGACACGTGGCATCCACCGTAACGGAACCCCGTTAAGCTATCGGGTCGGGTTTTGGATCTGATAACCCATTAACAGCCCCGACCAATGGGGATTTTCCACGTGTAAAATCATCATTGGCTGGAGCAAACATGTGTTGGCTCACCGTTGGGACAGATGTCATCCACTCATTGGACCGAAGGCGCCTATGATACGGCGACACGTGGCACGGCCCAACAGAGGCCTATTCCTGTGAAAAGGCCGGCCCGTTTGACTTGGTCAAAAGGTGGCGGGTCGGCCCACGGAAAGCTTGTTAACGGCTTGTTTGCATATAGCCCATTTACAGCCCGCTAACCCAGGGCCCGTTACGACCTCTCTGAATTAGGCCTAGTAGCGTCATCTGGGCCGTCCAATATGATTCTAGCCCATTTTAACTTCCGACCCACGTGTGGCCCATGACTTCTTTCAGCCCATATGAGGCCCTTTGTAACTCTTGGCCCATTAACGGCCCGTGGTGAAACTGGCCCGTAATGAACAGTGTATCACTTTATACCCATTAATGGCCAGTTATTCTATTGGGCCGTTTCCAGCCCAAGTTATCTTTCGGCCTTCTCAGGACCCATTGATTCTTGGGCTCATTTGCAACATTGGGTTACATACCGCCCGTTACTGTCATTTTCTGCTTGTGGGCCAAATTCAGCCCGTCGTTACAGTCGGCCCGTTTGTGGACCGTTAATACGTTGGGCCGTTTTCATGTAAAAAAAACCATTGGGCTGTTTTCATAGAGTTATCAAATACAGCCTATTAACTGCCGTTAAGGTCCACGAATAGTATAGCCCATGATTGGCGAAATGATGATACGCCCCGTAGAAGGCCCATGGATCCTACGGCCCGTATGAGGCCCATGGATCGTACGGCCCATAGAAGGCCCATGGATCGTATGGCTCGTAGAAGGCACCCTACAGCCCGTAGAAGGCCCATGAATCCTACGGCCTGTATAGAAGACCAATGGATCCTACGGCCCGTATAGAAGGCCAATGGATCCTACGGCCGGAAGAAGGCCCACGGATCATACGGCCTGTAGGAGGCCCATGGTTACAACAGTCCGTGTGTTGCCATGATTATTTTGGCTATTTACCAAAAATAGGCTATTGTGGCCACTAGAAAAACACAGAAAAAGAACTGCAGTGACTACAAGCAAACAACTAAACAAGACAATAAGGAAATAAATAAGCAAGCAATTAACGCTAGCCTATTACCGCTATTACACATATTACATCCACTGGGCATCAAAGTTCGCCACCACTGCAAATATAGGGAACAAAGCAGCATATTACATACACTAGCCGTAAAAATTGGCCACCAGTGCAAATAAACGCGGCAGGAAAACAAGAGCATAACTGAAACAACTTCAGAAGAGCTCAAGAAATGTTATCCTGGGTATCCACCATGCTGGCAATAAGCTTAGCAAGCTTATTAGCTTTGTCCTGTTTGGCGCTAAAATCCTCCAACGCTTGCTGTTGCACCAGAAAGTACGCATCTGAATGCTCTAGGGACTTCCGCAGTCCTTCCGCTTCTTGTTGCAGCACAGCTGATCGATGTCTTTCAGCTTGTAGTTGAGTATCAAGAAACCGAACTTATTCAGACAGTGAGTTTGAATAGCTTGTGCAAGTGGTAGTGGCCAGTAACTTGAACACTAAACCAAGACAAGACTTTGGGGTTGTCTCATTGTCTTCAAGATAGTCTTCCTTAGCTGTTTTATCCGCTTTGTTGGAGATCAACAAGGATGTGTCACTATCCTGAACCTTATCTGCATTACTTCCTTTACCATTGCTTAATAAGGCACTCTTCCCCAATATTCTGTCAGCATTCTAAAAGAAGAAACAAGCAGACACATAACAAGTTTAGCATGTACTAGTATATGAAACTCATTTCGGTGAACCAGTTCATTAGTAAGGTGGACATGATTAAACTACCAAGTCTTCTATTCTCAAGTACTAGTACATAATAAAAGCATCAAGCAAACATATATCTATGTCCTATGGTCACGGCATTGTCTTGCCAAATCAAAATAGAGACACGTTTCAAATCATATCAGTTCAAGACAAAGCAGCAGTGAAAGAATACAAAGCATGGTAAACTACATGGCACAACAAGATTTCAGATGGGTACCACGGGTCTACATGTACAACAACACTATTGGCTCTGTTGTGATGCTAGTAATGTGCATGATATGAAAGTCAACTGTATACACAATTGAAATTGAAATCAACATAGCTATTGATAAGAGCGAACCTGTTAAAGAAACATGCGTAAACATACCTGCTTTGCCATTGGAGTTTCGATTGGATCCTTCAATTTAAAAATAAGTTTGTATGAGTAAATACAGTGATACAAGAGCAAAGCAATCATAGTTAAAAAAGGCGCGCCTAAGCGAGCGCTTAAGCGCGCCTAGGCTCTAGGCGTTGGCAAAATGCATTGCGCATAACTACGCTTAATCTGTGCATAACTGCGCATAAGCATGCGCTTTGGTCAGTAGAGCGCAAAGCGGTGGCAAAACGCACAATTAACGCCTAGCGCTTTTTTGAACTATGATAGCAATGGAATCTTAAATTAGAACAGTTGTTCTTCAGATTTAGGCACTTGTTCGACATGAACAGAGTACAGTAAGACGCAAGAATATAATACTTAAAAATAGAAAATGAGCTCATAGACCTTACCACATTCTTGGTTCGGGACCAGTACAGAACAAGGTGTTCCCAGTCATCACCCAGTAAATGTGTCTCAGGAGAACATAAGGGAATTTGATGAGTTTCTTTGCCGGTGAAGTACGTTTTCTTCAGGTAATTCCGATACTGCCACCAAGCATTCTTGAAGATAGCAGAGGTATTAGCACAGGTTACCTCATCCTGAGTTTCCAAAACGGTCCTTATCTATAGAAAAAATGGGAAAATTTGTTGTATTATAACCATCATGGAGGTAGGATGTATGGGACAAAGCAAAGTAATTGCCATGAATAACATTACTTACACATAACTCCTGGACAAACATCTGCAACTGGCATTTTCCTTCATCTTTAGTATAATATTTCCAAGATGGGAAGATACGCACATACAATTTAACAACATCAAATGCGGTAGCTGCTAAACTACGACTAGCTGGTTTTTCTTCCTCCACAGGAATAGGCGTACTAACTGGTGGAGTTGGGGTTCGCCGTGGTAGTACTGGCCCTTTGGGCACTGGAGCTGCCTTACTAACTGCTCTTGTTTGGGAGCTCTATGGTGGAGATGGTGCTGTGTCAACAGGAACTGGGTTACTATCTGTTGGGGTTGGGGTTAGATTGGGTGAAGCTGGTTCTCTGTCCATCGCAGTAGGGGTACAATCTGCGAGAGTTTGGGTTATGTGTGGTAGGGTTGGTTCTTGTGCATGTACAACCGGGGTGCTATCTCCACCAAGAGGTAGCACTGTTTTATTTGAAGACCGTGTTTTTAGTCCGCTGGATACTGGCATCACCCGCTCCAATTCAAATGGCTGATAAACAGGAAACATAGTTGAATGTACAGACATTGTATGAGAGACAGATGCAATAGATAGTGTGGAAAAAAGGCATGAAATAGTTGACATGTATATTGTTTAACTAAAATGGATAGCATGACATAATTTCACATATATGATGTCTATCTAAACTGGATAGCATAGCATAACATAATTCAAAGATATGATGAATAACTAAACAGGATCGCATGACATAATTTACCTACATGGTATCTAAGTAATCAGGATCGCATCATTTAATTCACATATGTGATTTATATGCTAAACAGGGGGCATTCGATATGATGTCTGAACTAAGAACACGGTGTTGAATATTGTGTATATGATGTCTAAACTATGCAATGCAAGACAGCATATGCATGATATGAGCAGTATAACCGTGCCAAGTTTGAGCATACACCTCGGTGGGGGAATAGGACTAGTCATCTATCTCTGAATCCATCTTTGAGGAGCTATCGGGACCCAACAAGAGATCTGCTTCGACAGGTAGCACTGTCTGCTCTGAAGGCCTTGTTTTCACTCCAGATTTTTCCATCTCCCACCCAAATGGCTGATTCATAGGAAGAGTAGTTTAATGTACAAACATTGTCGACAAATGGAAATGTAATGAAGAAATGGATGGGCAAGATACCATTCAAATATATGATGCCTGGTTAAACAGGATGGCATTGCACATTTCACATATATTATGGCCAGCTAAAAGACATGAGACTGCATAATTCCCATATATGATATAGAAACTAAACATGTGGCATTACAAAACATGTCTAAACTAAGAAGATGACATATATGATGTCAAAAGTAGGCACTGCAAGGCAACATATGCATGATATGACTACCATCATCATGCCAAGGTAGAGCAAACACATTGGGGGGTAAATAAGAGTGGTCAGCGGCGTCTGAATCCGCCTCAGAACAGATATCTTCCTCTGGATTACAATCTGGAGAGGGGTGGGGAGGGTTTACCATTGAACCCACCATGGAGCGATGTCTGCATGACATTGTATTGTCGTGCAAAACTCTTCTCTTTTTCTCTACATGTTCAGCATGACTGTGTACAATATCTGACATGCATACGAAAAAAATATGGTGAGATTATGTAAGGAGAGCATGCAGAAATTTAGAGTGATGGTAAAAACCAGTGGATGGATCCAAAAATAATGATAGTAGGCTGATGATTGCTTTAAATTAATAAAAAGACAGATGATGATTGCTTTACTATTTGTTTCCCACCCAAGATGAACAACATAGGCATACCCTAGGTGAACCAAATATTCGACAGACATACTATTCATTGCTGCCTCGATATGTGCCCCACAGCTAATTTAGAACTCAAGTTTGAACATTTATTTGGACCTGACTTGGGAGTCCAAGAACTGAATAGGACGATAAAGTAGCAGGTAAGTTTAAGCAATGCATAACATAAGCAGAAACAAAAGAGTGCGACCTCTCTTGTGGACCCGTGTACTCCTCAGGTTCATCTACTGAGTCGATGATGGTGATGTCGTTGCGGTGGGTGCTGGCGGCAGGGAAGGAGATCTGAGGCGGCGAAAGACGGTCACGAGTCGTGATGTCTGGTTTGGTGGATGCTTCTGTCGATGGAGCAGCTCAGGTGAGGTGGACGGCATCGCGGCAGGAGCAGGACAAACCACAAAAAGTTCCCTTCGACACGTACCTGTAACTACAGTAATTCTGTAAGGGCTCATTTGGCTTGCATGATTCTTAAAACGCAGGGATAGGAAAAACACCGGAATAGGATAGGAAAATGCACATGGTAAACAGAGCATTTGTAAACACAGGATTTCTGTCAACTTGGGTGTTTGGTTTATAGGAATTGGAAGAGCAGAGGAATGCAAAGAAACATGGCCAAAATAAAGTGAAACCATATGAAAGCATGTATAGTTAGAATGTTATTCTGGCACTAATGCACTTGGTCTTGTTTTCATGCATAGGATTTTGAAAAGTAGGTCCAGGTGGATGTTTTTCTTCATTCCTTTCAACAAAATGCATGAATAATTGGGTTGGTCGCTGAAGCAGTTGAGGCAGAGGTGACTATCGGAGGTGTGGAGGAAGATCTGAGGAATCTGTAGACGGCGTCCAGGGCACTGCTCTGTTGTGATGGATCGTTCTGTCGTTGGAGCAGCTCCGGTGAGCCGAAAGACGTCAAGGCTGAAGCAGCACAAGACAGACATCGTCAATCTCAAGTGGGATTCTAATAGCATCTCCAATAGATGATGTAAAATGGATGTAAAATTTACATCACCAAAAACCACCTGACTACAACAGATGAGGTAAAACTGTTGACTCTGAACTTAACTGTCGAAACTGAAATTTACTATGGAATCTGAATGCTACTGTCGAAACTGAACGCAATGGTAGCATAGAGGCACTTGACATGTAGTTTAGGGAGGGCCTGCAGTTCATCTTCAACCTGCACCCCCCTGAGCCGCCAGCCACCACCGGCCGAACCGCCGGCCCCAGCGCCACCTCACCGCCCCGAAACAACTCCCCACCGCCGCCCTGGCCAGCCCTCTAGGCCCCCCGCCCTCCCACCCTGAACCCTAAGATAGATAGTGGGGTACCTCTCCGGTGAGCCCCTGTCCCCGCTGTGGGTGGTTCTTCCTTAACTCCGGCGAGCCCCCCAACCCCTGAAAATCGACTGACCCAAAAGTCGATTCAGTTGACTGAAGTGTGGCTAAATTGGAGCAGAGTAGCATCACGAGCGAGGGGGAGCAGCAGCAGCAGCTGGGTGAGCGAGCGATCGAGTGAGAGCCGGAGCAGCAGCATCAGCACGAGCGAGCGAGCGAGAGCCGGAGCAGCAGCAGCAGATCCGGCTGGTATGGACACCGTCGCCAAAGGGGCCTTGCACTGGGGGAGAGCTGCCATGGAGATGTCGCTCATGGCGCCGGCTTCAAGGTAGCCGCTCCATGGGGGTGCGGGATGGAGCAGCATCATCGCTGGGAGGTCGAGTTAAGGAGAAGGTGCGGTGCGATGAGTATACAACCTCTTTGGTGGCACCGAGTAGGCCTCGGCTTCGTCCGAGGAGTCGGTGAGGATGCTGCGGTTCCGGTGGAGCAGGTTAAGGCGGCGCTGTGGGGATGGTGCAGCCACCATAGACGAGGCGATCGTTGGAGCAGCTCCTTGGAGGTGGAGGACGGGGCAGCTGAACCGGCGGGACGATGAGATGGACGACGGATCCTCATACAGGGAGGTGGATGAGGGACGTCGAGCTGTTGCGGTGGATGATGTTGTCAGGGAAGAGGCTCCGACTGGGTAGCGGTGAGGTGGCGGACGGAGGAGGGTGGAGTTTCGCGGCTGGAGCGGAGAGGTTATGGTGGCCTGGGATTTGGAATGGCAAAAAGGGGGGATGGGAGGGGGCGAAGCATGACTTAGGGACACGCTTGTCCAAAATGTAGGGTGTGTTACAAAAGTACCCCCCACCAATTTGAACTAGCGGCCCTTTCGGCTCAGGGTTAGAAGGAGGATTTCGCGTGTCGGGATTTGGTAGCTGGACGGAGTTTTCACGCGCGTTGTAATTTAGGGATAGCAAGGCGCTGGTTGTGAAGGTGCCAGTTTTGGGAGCACGATATCTGAATTTTCGGGATATAAGAAGACGCGGGTTGAATTTGAGGGACAAGCCTAATGTGTAGTAATATTGTACTTGTACGTACCAAATCAATTCGCACTTCCCTCAACCAAAAAGAAAATGAAAGAATAAAACTATTCAGACCACACAAAGAGAGAGTCTTGCCCCGTTTTACTATACAAATGCTATTCAAAGCTACTCCCTCCTTCCATCTATATAAGGCCTAATGCGTTTTTCGATGCTAACTTTGACCAAATATTAGAGCAATAATATATGACATGCAACTTACACAAAGCATACCGTTAAATTCGTCTGTGAAAGGTTCTTTCAATGATATAATTTTCACATTGTGCATGTCATGTACTATTAATCTTGTCAATAGTCAAAGGCGGTCTTAAATATCTCATTACGCCCTATGTAGATGGAAGGAGGGAGTATGAATCCATGTTATGTCCGATTAAATTTTTTCGCTTGCTGTATAATGCATGTAACCTACTCATACCAACATTTTAGTGCATTCCAAATGTCTATACTACCACTGTAATTCGAACTAAATTTGAATTCGTTTCTCTATTTCAATAAGAATCTACAATCATGATTGTTGCCAACTTCAACCATCATTCGTGTATTACCTTAATAACACACCACATGATTACTATAGAGATAGATATGAACTATGTGTACTACATGAACTCGAGTTCTATTTTTTGAATAAACTTGATGTTGATTCCAAATAATAGAACATTTGATGTACTAACTATATATTCATAATCTAAACCATGTTCCATACGTACACCGTGTTTATCACACAAAGTATAGTGCCCCGCCCCCTACATTATGACAAGTATTTAGACCTGAGCTGCAAAAGCCACACATTAGCCCAAATTATAATCAATGTTCTATGTATTATACGTAGTACTAGCAAGATGCCCATGCGTTCCACAGAACATCAACATGATCAAGGGGCCTAATTTGCAAATATGGAGAGGGGTGTGGGTATCTTTTTTCAAACTTGCCATAGTTTCCTTCCTATCCGCCAGATATAAATCAGATGGCCTATATTGCAGGATGGCAGGCACACCATCATCAACAACTCCATTTTTTATAAGAGTAGAGATAAAATATATTGTATGTAGTATAACATGTTCATAACCACACCATGTGTATCACCGTTATACATATTCACACATGCATCGGTTTAAAACACTATGATAAATTCTTCAAATATTCGAATTCGCTTTTTATAATGAAGTGTATATGATCTCTATTCGTCTTTTACACCCACACAACCCTCTTATCTTTGTAGCTAGCGCTAACTTTCTCTTGTGCATGCACACGCCTGCATCCCTCTCACCCTCCCTCAGCATTCTCTAGCTCCATCGTGCAAATTCGTCTTTCACTTTAGGTCATTCACCCACAGTGTGTGTAGGGCCCCCAGCTCCTTCTTTACGGCACACATCGATCGATATGCCTCTCTAGCCAGGTGTGGCTAGAACAAACACAAGCTTCCCCTCTTCTCTTGTCACCGTCCATGCCTCACTCCCACCACTCTTTTCATCAATCTCGTACTCGCACGCTCCTTCCCCCTCAATATAGTATGCCTCTCGTACCACCTCCTAGATGCATCCCTCTCTCTCTCTCTATCCTTCTCCTCGTGCCTCATTTGCTTCTAACACACACATGCATGTATACCGATCGATCTCCCAACATATACCTAGATCGACTTTAACTATCCCCCCCATCGATCGACGTACCTCACAAGTTATGTCTCTCCTTTCTCTAACAAAGGGTGATTGATCTTCCTATGTAGTTACGTCTGCTTACCACAACCATATCGTCCCCCCTCATCATTCGTGCATGCCTCCTGACCCGTGTCTCACATGCACGTGCACAGACAACAAGCAGCCATCTGCTCTCTTATTGATATTGCGGGCGTGCCCTCCGTTTGTCTAGCAAGCCTATCCCACCATTTGTTAGAAGCAACACCACTACCACCCCCTCCAACACTCTAGCTCTGTCTCTCTCCCAACCTTATTCCTCTCCTGCACATATGCATGGATGCCAATCGATCTCCCTTAATACATGAGGCAAATCGATCTCCTTAATACATGAGGTAGGCCTCTCTCCTCCTCCACACATATACCAGCCATTATACCTCTATAGTTAATTGGGCCTCCCTCTTCCCCCACCACACACTGATAGTCGAGTGCTGCAGGTAGGTATACATGCCATAGAGACAAACTGCACATGTCCCCTCTCACGTTCCAGTAGGCCAGCCACTCTATATCTTTGATGTGGGCACACACAAATTCGATGGCACTCTTTATCGGTCGTGCGCGCACACACACACACACACACACGTCATCCCTCTCTTCGATTCTATGGACACCTCAAGCCGATGATACCTCCACTCTCTTCGCCTGGATCACCCCCTCTATATATATGTTATATCCAGGACTCTATTTCGCACACATTGCATATGTTACATTTTTTGATTGACCCCCCCAAAAAAACTCTCAAGAACCCACACACTATATCTCTCTAGGTTTGTATCTCTCTCACACAACCCCACGTAGGTGGTGTACGTATACAAGAAGAGAATAGGTGCATCGTGCACGTACTCACGCTTCGCGCCCAGCCACACCCGCGCGGGTACATGGTGGAGCTCATTTCTTTACGAAATGGCAGCCCACGTGCTAATTTGAACTCCTGTAGCGGTTGTTTACCTAGGGAGGTCATGTACCACGCGTGCATGAAACAAAGTTCGACTTGACGCGTTGTCGCGTTATTTTTAAATAAAGTTATAGCTCTCAATGGCACGTACACAGAATATAAAATGATTCTTATGGAGAAAAGGGTAGTCCGCTCAACTATATACAATGGAGCCTGCCTGCCTAGTTTATCGCTCTTCAGAGTATCTCACACAAGGTTGCGGTGGCCTCTCTCTCTCTCTCAACGTTGGTCACTGATCCGGCTACATCCCGTCCGCCGGGAGAAGGGAGTGCGGTGGCTTCTCTCTCTCTCTCTCTCACCGTTGGTCACTAATCCGGCCGCATCCCATCCGCCGGGGGAAAGGGAGGAAGTGCATCGTTTCTCCGTTCGACGATGCCGAGGCAGCACGTCCTGATTTGCGGTACACGCCGTTCTCTCTGACCAAGCTCCGACACGGCAGGGCCTACGCCACCTGCTCATAGATTCCGCCTGCTGCCGCTCTCCTAGTTACATCCCGACGATCTCCAGGTATCCCCTCCGGCCTTGCTCCACTGCCCGTCTTCCCACGTCGCTGCATGTGGATCTTCCATAGTTCTTTGCCCAAAACGTAGCTCGTCCGGTGTACTTTCCATATTGCAATCTCGTCCTCACACCATTTTAGAGAAACACAACTGTGTTGTTATCTTTCCTTAGGAAAAGGAATATGCTTCTTTTTTGTATGTGTCATCACCTGTTATTGGCTAGTAATTGTTTCCTTTCTACCTCTTTTTTGCAAACAGGGCTATCCATTTCACCTCATTGCTACTGCGTCCTTTTGGTGAACTGCACGAATCACTTTTTTCTTAAGAGTGTTTTGTGCAGTTGTACTAAAATGTCACACGGGCAACGTCTCTACATTTCAGTGTGACTGCAAAAAGGGAGATTCGTTTTGCTCTATCCTCCTCATCCAACTCCAAGGAGAATCTTCTCCAAGTAGTTAGTCTTAAGAGAGACTGCAAAGGTGACTGGCTTCTAATTGTGTGTTTATTGTTTCATCAGCAGTCCTCTATTATCGTAGTCACACTTAATATCTTTGGAACAGGGACGCTCAGCTCTATTTTAGTGGAACTGCACAAAATGATCAGAATGTTGCATGCTCCAGACAGCTACTTTTTTCCCCAACATGCCTTGTTGATTTAGACCGAGCTGGGGGGACGTTGCTGCCGATGAAAGCATGGATCAATTTTAATTTAACACCTTCTCACAACTCTGTCTTCAGTTGTGATGTAATTATTAGCTCTGATCTGCTAATAATTGACATGCATTAGCAAGGAAGTTAGTTTTTTATTGTTTTCGAAAGAGCATCGATGGCAAGACACACGAAACAAAAGCTAAAAGCTCACACCATTGTACAATTTCATGTCGCTGGAAAATTATTTGTATAGTACGTCAATTATGTAAACAAATGATGGAAGCTTGATAGCATTGCCAGAAGCCTCTTCATCATCCAGGTCCATGTGCCATGCACAAAATTATACTCCTTCGTTCCTAAATATTTGTCTTTTTACAAATTTCAAATGGGCATATTTTAGAGTGTAGATTCACTCATTTTGCTTCGTATGTGTACTCCCTCCGTTCCTAAATACTCTATTCGTCTTTCTAGAGATTTCAACAAGTGACTACATACGGAGCAAAATGAGTGAATCTACATTCTAAAATATGTCTATATACATCCGTATGTAGTAGTCCATTTGAATCTCTAAAAAGACAAACATTTGAGTAGTCATTAGTTGAAAACTCTAGAAAGGCAAATACTCTGGAGTATATTTAAGAACTGAGGGGGTAGTGCACAACCGCATGGGAGACTCAGCCTGGTCGTTGCGCCGCATTAATAGTGAGTAATGAACAATCAAATCATAAGCCCCACCTTTCCCACTGTAAGTTGCTCGGAAGAAGCAACCATCAATACGCACTTCTTTGAATCCGCTCATACTCCCTTCGTTTTTATTTACTCTGCATATTAGAGTTGACTGAAGTCAAACTTCGTAAAGTTTGACCAAGTTTATAAAAAATAATATAGACAATATAGACATTTATCATAATAAATCTATATGATGTGAAAGTACATTCAATAATAAATCTAATGTTGTTGATTTGTTATTGTATATCTTAATATTTTTGTTTATAAACTTGGTCAAAGTTTGTAAAGCTTGACTTTGACCAAAGCTAATATGCCAACTAAATAAAAACGGAGGGAGTACTACTCCATCCGCCACTGCTTATAGAGTGCGCTTCAGAAAAAAAGGAAAAAACATGTGTGGGACCAAGGCGACTAGCGATCGGCCTGAAAAATAGCACTGGTAGTTATAGCACGGCGTCTATTACTAGAGGGAATAATGCGTACACACATGCATGCAGTGCTTCCACCCCGGGTACACACATGCATGCACTTACTCCACTCCGTAGTAGTACTCCCTCCTTTCCGGTTTATAGCGCTCAATTCAAAAATCTCACCAATCAAGGTATATGGCGAGTGGTGGAATACTTTTTGTAGTTTTGCAAAAGCACCTAATTAATGCTCTTATTTTTCAAAAAATTATGTTTATCAATGCATTAATTGCAATGCATGCATGCATAAAGTACATGCATTGGTCAATTTTCTCTTAATACTTGCATGCAATGATTTAATGCACCTTGGAATCTGAACATGTGATGGAAAACAACCAAATTGAGCCTTATAAAATGGAAAAACTAAAATTTTGAGATAAGCCCTATAGACCGGAAAGGAGGGAGTACATGGAGAGAAAATTGTGGACTTGATTGCGGTTACCACGCCCTAATTAATTGAGCATTAAACCAAACGCGTCTAAAGTCTCTCTGGTGGTGGAAATGTACTGAGAGAAATGCATCATAATGAAGCGCGCCCTGTGAACTGTGACGGAGGGAGGAGTAGTATGAAGGTGCAAAACCAAGTACGCGTATGGCCAGTCGGTCAACGCACCTCCTCTTGGCATATCACTGACATGTGGGACGGGAGTGTGAGCAAACCGATCTCAATTGACGGCAAAGAGCCAACCCGCCGTTCCTTGAGAGAGACGAGGAGCGAGAATACACAGATCAGCTCGCACGGAGGCCAAGATATATTCGAGCATGGTTGGTTGATCGATATCATTCATTACATGTTGGGCTGTCGTTTTCCACCCTTCTCCGGAATAAACGTGTACTTCATCAGAGATAAAAAAAATAAGAGTACAGATGCTCCACCATGCGGTTCTAGTAGTAGTACTACTAGTACTACTTCGCTTGGCTCTTCGCCTCTTCGTGAAGTCGAACAATGATGGTACTCCACATGTTGCGTACTACAGTGTATGCCTCTGACAATATGACACCGAATGGACTGATGCATGTCCACCGAGGGTAGGTTGCATTAGTCAAAAGGCGTAAGCGAGCTTCACCTTGTCCTGCAAGCTTCTCCTTGTTCTGCGAGTTGTTGGGACACACCAAAAAGTAGTGCTAGTCCATACTCCCTCTTTTCCGGTTAATATGGCTTAATCTTTTTTGCGGGTAAATGAGAGACCTTTATTCATATATCTTAGGACGATCAGCCAAGACACTGGTCACTAGGAAGCGAGGTACGCCGCAAAAAAAGAAGTAGGAAGCGAGGTGTTTCATCAAGCCAGCTCTCAGCCACATTCAAAGTGCAGCAAGCACGGTTCGCACGAAGATGCGCCGCAAGGTTTGCTGACCTGTTTACATGTTGAATAACAAAAAAAGAGGAAATATTACCGAGCGCTCCTATTTGTAACAGGATGTGAGCCAGAATTAAGCGAGAATTGTGGCGAGTGTTCCATGCAATTCCATTATCACATGCAAGAACCCTCGAAGATAACCACATGTGTTGAAGATTGCTTTATCACATTTTAAAATCATAATAAGAGTGTAGACGCTCCTCCATCCGGTTCCTAGTACTAGTATAGTACATACCTCTATAGACTATAGTAGTAGTACTAGTACTACTAGTAAACTTTGCGCTTGGCTGTTCGCCTATTCGGGAAGTCGAACAATAATAGCACTAGTAGTATAGTGTATGCTTCTGGCAATCTGACACCAAATTAACTGTTGCACGTCCACCGCCTGAGCGAGGGAGAGCTTGCATTAGTCAAAAGTTTCTCCTTGTCCTGCGAGCCACCGCGCGCAAGCTTCTCCCGTCCTGCAACCTTCTCCTCGTTCGGCAAGTTGACGGGACACATCAAAGTAATGCTAGTCCATATTACCTCCTCTTCGATTAATATGGCTTAATTTCAAACGAGATAAATACACTGTCTATCACTGTATATTTGTAAAAATACGGTCAGTGGACTTCATAATACGCTCATTGCACTCAATATATATATTTTTTGGTCTTTATATGGTCACTAGCTCACCTTGAGTGAGTATGTGTGTGCATGCACGTGTAGGTTGAGCACTTGAGCGTGACCGTGTGTGTTCCGTCGTGTGCTCGGACATGCATGCATTAGGGCGTCGCGCGCGTTTTTGCGTCCATGTGTACATGTGACTGTTGCATACACGCAGGGGGAGTACGTGTAGGGGCCACTAAGGAGCAGTCAAATCATACAGTAAGTTAGTCGGAAGAAGCAACCATCATTTCACTCTTCAATGACACGTACGCAATATAAAATGGTTGATATGTAGAGAAAAAGAAAACCACTATATATACACTAGCAGGAGCCTGAGCTACTAGCCTGCTTGCTTAGGTTGCTCTCTTCACAAGCATAGAACGACGGGCCTGATCCCGCAGCTGGGGGAAGGGAACAATGTTCTGCGTAGACGCGGTCGACGTCGGCGAGGGAGAAAACCCATGGACGGTGCGTCCCAATTGGGGGTCACCGTGGTATGGGCCGATGTCGCGTCCCAACCGCCCTTCTAGCTACAGCCCGACGTCCCAGGTAGTCCATCTTCCTTTTGGAGCCGGCTTGCTCCACTGCCGTAGCTCCATCTCCATGTCGATCTTTCTCTACTTCTACCGGCTTCTACTTGTGATGAGTTTATGTCTCATGAACTAGTGCCAGTACTATTATTCTAATCACACTTCTTCAATATCTTTGCCATCAGGGATGCTCAGGTCGATTTTAGTGGAACTGCACAAAAGCATCGTATGATCCGAGGGTGCCAGCCGTCTTTCCTTCGACAGGTTCTACCTGGCCAGGAAATTAAATCATGTTTAGGGTTTAGGGTTTAAGTCGTAGTGACCCAATCAGTAGTTTTTCTTTCGTACACGCTCTCACAACTTTTTTCTTTAGTTGTGAAGTAAATATTGGCTATGATCTGTGAATCATTGAGATGCATCAGCATGCGTGTTAGTTTTCCTTTGTATTTGATGGAATGTTGTAACGGGGCAACCTTGGAATAGGAATGAAAATGGAGTGGAAAGTTTCCGTTTTTCCGGAGAAAAAATGGAAACGGAGAGAAACCAACGTTTCGTTTCGTTGGATCGCGCCATCGAGCAAAACCAACGTTTAAATCACGTCTTCGTGTTCGTGTCTCACCCTCCTCCACGGCTCGACCCCACACGGTCGCTCGGCATGCCACTCACCGCAAACCGAGTATACGATAACTTTCCCGCCTGCTTGTCGATGGATCGCGCCATGGAGTACTAGCACTACTGGAAGAGATTGACGAGTTGGGGGAGGACAGCTAGCTGTAGCACGGACTCCCAAGAACTTTTTACATGCATGTTGTAGCCGGCTATTGCGACCTTTGAACGCGGAGCAGCCGCGTGCACCCGGAAGCGGCGCGGGCGACGCTCTCTCGGCCGGCGCGCCGCTTCAATGCCGGCGCCAGTGAGAGGTCGCGTCCGCTCTGGCCGGGCATGAATGCGGCACTGACCGTTTCGGGCGGGAAGCACGCGCGGTGATGAAGAGGGTTCGGGTTGGTCAGGACCGGCCGTGGCAGCGGTCCGGACGTCCGCAAACAAGAGATGTTGTACGTTAATATTGCTGCATATATAATTAACAACGTAAATAATGTGCCAGTTGGACAAATATGATTGGAGATGGAGATGGAAATGGAATTTTACGTAAACACAGATATGCATGTCTATGTCTATGTGTGTGTGCGCGACGACTCTCGCGACCTGGAAGCGGGGGCGTGTTTTTGATCGAGTTTTCTTTCTTGGTACGTTAGAAAATCAGTTTGTCTAATTCACATCTAGATGTTATTTAAGGATATCACATCTAAGCTCCCACAAGTATATAATGTAGCAACAAGAAACAAAAAAACTAGGACAAAAAAATAGACCACAAACAGAGTGGACATCAACTTAGATGTGACATAACTATGTCACATCTAGATGTGTCCTAGACAGACCCTTAAAAAATTGTCCGCCAGTTTTCGTTTCTTTTTTCCGGGAATGCGCGTATTCTATTTAAAACCACTGCTATGGAGAGATTTTTTTACTCCATTATAGCCTCTTGTTTGATAGAGTTTCTCGCGTCTCGCTCTCTCACCCTCTCCATATCAAAACAAGATGACAGTGTCCACTCTATCTCTCTCCTCACCGGTGGTCACAGATCCAGCCGAATCCCGTCCGCTGCGGGAGGTGAGGAGGTGCAGCGTTGACGTTGTCGCCGTCGGCGACGGAGGAAGCCGATGCGCACCGTCCTCTCGGAGCCGGCGCTGGCGCGGACGAAGATCCTCTGCGCCTTGTTCGCTGCCGTCATGTGGGCAGATCCCGCCCGCCCGCCTAAACGACATCTCCCCACCTGAGGTATAACTTCTTGTACTGGTCCAGCTCCCCAGGTCGCTGCGTGCGGGTTTTCTTCTATGCAACTACTCCCCAGATCCCCATGTACAGTAGCTAGGGTTCGTCGGCTGGTCCAACATCACCTACTAGTACTATTATAGAGGAAATGCCACTCGAAAAGTTGTCCTGATTTATGCCTCGGTGGAGGTATACATGTTGTTTCAACAAAAAGTACATGGTGGTTGTGCGGTCATTGTCCATATGGTGGCTAGTACTATCACTGGTTAAATGAAGAAATGCTTTTTTTCTCGGGTATCCTGGTTTAGTTCCCATCAAGATAATTATGATGCTTCTATTTGTTGGTGTACTTTTCATTAATTCTTATTGACAATTGAGATGTCGTTGCTAATCCTTTTTTATATTTTTGGAAACAGCAATGCGTATCTCCATACCCAGGCATGTCTTCCTCAATTTTAGTGGAACTGCACAAAATTGGATGGCCATTGTTGTTCCGCCTCACTGTCCTCTGCCATGTGGTTCTTCCTTCCTCGAGCTTGATTACTGAGAAGAAACAGACCACAGTGAGGATTTGTCGAACTTCATAGGTGCCTCACCCAAACTTGATGCCAAATGGATGATGCATCACCACGATGACCTATCGATGCTCATGGTTGCGCCTCATGGTTGCGTCGGCTGGTGAAGCTGATCGATTTTCAATGAAAAACAAGTTGTCTTCCATCAGTGCTCTTTGCTTGTTACGCACAAAGATGATATCCTTCGTCAGTTCACCTTGGTTGCGTTGGAGACGCAGTCGTCTTTCACGTTGGTGCAATTTTATCACACAATTGGCTATGAACCAAATGTTTCCTCGAAGAAGGATCGACGTTGGTACTAAGAGCATAAGTTTTGTATTGATTTCTAAGCCTTCTCACAACTTTGTCTCCAGCTCCCTGTAATTTTATTTGTCCAGCTATTAACTTTGATTTAAAAATGGTGTGGACTAAAAACCCGGATGGACGTAGTAGCCCTCCATTTTTATTTACTCCGCATATTAGATTTGACTGAAGTCAAACTTTGTAATACTCTCAAACCTTTCCGATAATTGAATTAAAATTCTTTATTTGTACACACTCTCACACGTTTCCGATAATTTGGCGCATGTGTGGTTGTTCACTTAAGGGAGGGTAGTGTACCACACGTGAAGGACAGGAAGTGCAACCAGAACGCGTGGGCGTGGACGTGGAAGTGCGACCAGGACGCGTGGATGCGTGGGCATGCACCGCACGTTAAATAAAGAGTTTCGTTTTGTACTTACACAATTTAAAATGATTGTTATGGAGAGAATAAGAAAACCACTCCACGAGAGTACTATATGGACGCAGCTTCATTGACTTAGTGCACCTGCCTTTGGGTTTATGACAGGTGGGCCCAAAATGTGTCTGGCTCACCTGTCATACAGCCAAAAGCAGGTGCAGTGAAGGCACCGGAGCTCAGTCCGTACTACAGTAGTATATATATAAGCTGGAGCCTCAGCGCTTGTTCGCTAGGGTTTGCACTCTCCACACTCTCGCCACACTACATATATGTATACACGCTGGAGGCTCAGTGTTCATTTGCTAGGGTTTGCTATATTCACAGTCTCCCACCCTCTCTTCACCAGATCTAAACAAGACTGTGTTGGCCTCTTGTCTCTCTCTCCCCCCTCACATCTTGTGAAGGAGGCGTCTGTATCCCGTCGCACCGGGAACGGGAGGAGGTGCAGCGTTCACTCTATCGCCTTCGGCGAGGGAGGCAATCCACTGCCAACTACATTGTTCTCTTTCACCCAGCGCCTGTGAGGGAGGGCCACCGACCCCTTCTTCCTTGCCGCCGTACGTAGTGTGGGCAGATCCGGCCTCCCGCCGCACGCCTTGCCACATCCCCATGACCCTAAGGTATAAGTTTCTTTGAAACCGTCGTTGCTCTAGCTGCATGTGGATCTTTTTTGATTTGTAGTCGAATCTAGGTCTTGGTTCAAAGAGGAAAGAAGGGTGCGGTGGGCTGGAAGCAAGAATCTAGGACGTGGTTCAATGAGGAAAGGAGGGACGGAAAGTAGTATAGACTGGCTATCCAGCCGCTTTGTTGGTCGAAAAGGGAAAAAGGGGGTAACCCAGTACACACATCTGTAAGGAACCGATCTCTTTGTTGAAAAGGGAAAGAAACTGGGGGGTCGGGTAGTTTGTGCAGGACTAGATTTGCTGCCCTCACATAGGAAAAAGGTTCAAAGAGAACAAATATGGGACCAACGCATATATGCTGCTTGGCTACATACTCTGCATCACCCATTTATACGTGTGGACGCACATGGTGCTGGCATGTCCCATACAGCTATTTTGCTGTTGTTAATCTAAGAATGCCGCCGGAAAATTGAAGCAATGCCACTGTTAAAAGTAAATTACATTTTTTAACGAATGTTGTTTCAAGAGAATGTCTCTGTTAATATGAATCAATGCAACCGTTTTAGAAATGCTACTATCCTACTTTGTTTTCCATCCAAGATAAGTTAGATGCTTCTTTCTGTCACCGTTTGTTTCATCCTCCTTTATCGGCAAGTAATTGTTTCCTTTTTTGCCTCTGTTAAAACAGGGGTATCGATTCAACTTGTTGCTATTGCGACATTTTGCTTCGCTACTCGAAACACTTATGTTTTAAGAGTGTTTTGTGCAGTTCAACTTGAATGTCACACCGGTGACTTTGCTTAATTTTGGTGGAACTGCACAAAAGGAGATCGAGATTTGTTTCCAGTCTTCGTGGCGAGTTGTTTCAAATCTTGGTCTCATCCACATGATGTGCAGTGTGCTTTGAGATGTTGTGCTACTTGTTTTGGTACTGTTTTAAATAAATGTTGAATTGAAGCTATTGTATTGCTGTCTTTTCCCATTAAGTAGTGAACAAAAATGGGACCAACCCAGACATGATGCTTGTTGCTTTGTTACAACAAATTCAGCATCACCCCCTTTATAAGCCAGTAATTGATGCCACTCTCAGAATTAACTACTGAATCTTATTTCAAAACTGCAACACTTGTTAGGGATTGGCGGGATTACCATTTTTGTGGCCGCATGTTTCATCCTCCTTTATTAGCCAGTAATTGATTCCTTTTTTGCCTCTGTTTAAACAGGGATATCTATTCAACTTGTTGCTATTGCGACATTTTGCTTCGCTACGCGAAACACTTTGCTTGATTTCAGTGCAACTGCACAAAACGAGATTGGATTTCCTATTCGTGTTGGCAGATTCGTATTTTATCCTGGTGTTCTCATGAAAGGTCAGTACAGGCCTTCATCCACATGATTGTGCAGTGTGCTTTGAGATGTTGTGCTACTTGTATTGGTACTGTTTTAAATAAATGTTGAATTGAAGCTATTGTATTGCTGTCTTTTCCCATTAAGTAGTGAACAAAAATGGGACCAACCCAGACATGATGCTTGTTGCTTTGTTACAACAAACTCTGCATCACCCCCTTTATAAGTAGATGGAAGCACATATTGTTGTTGCGCCCACTCTCCCCTGGAACTGTTTATGCTTTTCGTTAATCTAATGCCGCTGGTAAAATTAAGCAATGCCACTCTCAGAATTAATTAACTACTGAATCTTAGTTCAAAACTGCAACACTTGTTAGGAATGGTACTATCCTGCTTTGTAGTTCTTTCTACATGTTTAACCAAGGTATTGTTAAGATAATGTCTTTGTTAAAATGAATCAGTTGCATTGTTTTAGGAATGGTACTTTTCTTCTTTGTCGTTCTTTATACATGTTGAAACAAGGCATTGTTAAGATAATGTCTCAGTCAATACGAATGAATCACACTGATGGAGAATTGCTACTCTCCTTCTTTGTTTCCCATTAAGATAAAGTAGATTAGTAGATGCTTTTCTTCTGGGAGTACAATCCATCAACTGTTATTTCTCAGTAATTGTTTCCCTTATACCTATTGTTGCTTACAGGGATATCAAAATTAAAGCTCGGTTTTATTCCGACTTCAATTTTAGTTGAACTGCACAAAAGGAGCCAATGTGTCCAAGGCAAACTATCGCATTACTGGGTCCAGTTGGTCGTTCCACTTTGCAGAAAGAAGCAGTCACTGTTTGCGCTACATTGCAGAAGGAATGACCGAGAATCTTTACAGAGTATTATTAGACGCTGGTGACATGACTAGTCTGCAGAGAGCATTGGCAATTTAACAACACGTGGAGTGCACTGGGCAAAAAGTGCCCAAACAAGTACAAGAAGCTATGACAGGACTCCACGATCATAGGCATTACATATTTTGAATGGGAAAATCTTGTCAAAGTTTAATCATTGATGTTAGCAAGAAGATGTTAGTTTAATATATTGGAATTGGAAACCTTGTCAAAATTTTCTCATTGATGTTAGCCAAAAGACATGCATTTGATATATCTGAGTGGGACGCCCTTGCTGTGAGCAGCGTCGATTGTTTTTTTCCTATTCCTGTGTTCAGTTAAGAAGTAAATAGTTAGTCTACTGAGATATTCCTGTGTTAAGAGTTTGTTCTGAATATTGTTTATGTAATGCCAGGCCTTGTGTTTGATTGCAAAGTTGAGCTTGGAATGTTGTGGCATGCGGCATCACGAGCTGTTCACCGTGCCTTCTGAGAATAATGCTTTGTATTGTTTTGCATGTCGATCTAATGCCGGTGATTTTCTTGTTAAGAAGATCATCCTCTTTTGTTGATTCCGTGCTTAAGAAGTTCATCGTCTTATGTTTCATTCATAGCCTATACGACAAGTAGGGTAGGTTAGACGTGAAACCATATGATCTTCCGACCAACTCATGATATTAGGACGTGATTGGATCGTCGTTTTCCAACCAAAACCGCTTGTAAAACAGACGCTTGTAAATAAAAGTAGATGGTCTCAGGCGAAGCGTTTGGTTGGTTGATTTCGACTAGTAAAATATCGGAAGTACTTCACACACGATAAAAACGTTGAACGACACTCGGACGATTGCTAATCTAGCCGTTAGCTGCTGTTTCAGCCTTGCCCATGGACGACATAATACGCACTTCGTGCATGTATCGTCTGGTAATGTCGTCCATATAGCAATGCTCGTAAAATATACATTGGTCTCAAATTACACGCGTAATCCGCCGGTTTTACTTACAGACCTCGGGCCCTCGGTTTCATTACGCCTATATTTTACGCGTTGTTTCCGATGATGAGTAAATCACACTTGTATGTTAATACAACTTTGAAATAAATCAGAGCTCCCAAGCGCGGCCTTACCGTTTCATGCCGTCTTAGTTTCTCGAAGGAGCTTATAGGTGTCCGATGATCTTGGCTTCCTGAATGAGCAGCGGGCGCTGTATCAGACCATCCGTAGTTCCCGCGAGGCCCTCTCCGTCATCCTTCGAGTTGTTGTGCTCGCCGTGGCGCCGAGCATTCTTAATATCGTGAACGAACATGAGGATTCAAGAGATGACTTTATTTTGACTGGATGACACTAGGGACCCACTAGGGCCATAGCGTACGTACGCAAGTGCCTCCTTATTATGTACAACTATATATTTTTTGTTTCCTCCTGGTTTCCTGACATCACGGTCCCACACCATTGTCAACCTATGTAGTCACTATAAACGAGAGAACTGCACAAGGTGCGGCCGACAGGTGGGACCAAGCAGCTCGAGCAGTATTTGTGTTTTTGAGGCGTGAGCACTACAGAGTTTTTCTTGGCGATGATTTCGTTGTTGTTCAGAGGAGAGCAGGGTATTAACTGGGCGGGCTGTGGCCCGTCTAGCCTGGGCCAGATATTCAGTCCAGATACTAATTTTTTTCAAGATGAAAATGGCTAGCCCAGCTATACTTTTTTTGAGGAATACCCAGGCAAGGTCAACTTGTTATTCTCCGCCCCGCTGGGCTGCAAATCTTTCCTAGGAGGGATGCATTAGGCTTAACAGGAAAATGGGCTTTAAAAAATAATAAATGGGATGTAATTATAAAAACTAGGAAATAAATATAAAAAATGCACCAAACACGAAATTAGTTTATAAAATATTATTTATGGATTTTGAAAATCTTAAATTTTCATTGTTGCGTGCACAATGTTTCGTTGGCTTTTTACGTAATACAAATATATATTTAATCTGACTAGAAATTTCGGGATAAAAATATTTAGGATCCCATCAAAATGTGGGAAATTTTATTGAATTCTGTCTTCAACGGTTGGTTGAAAATTTTAATCGTTGTCCTAGCTAGAAAATGGGATGTGCTTTTAACAAACTGTAAATGGGTTGTAGTAAATTCCATTAGAATTCAAAAATGGGTTGTACATTCTTACAAATCGCAAATGGGCTATAAGTTCTCTGCCACACACTTATGAGCCTACTAAGTTGACGCGTCCCCTAAAAAAATAAGTTGACGCGTATGCAAGGCTTTGTCAACTTATTATAGTCAACACACGGTTCTAGCAGCAGTGGCCGTTGGGATGTCTATCCAACGGATGTCGTGCTTCTTCTTCAATCCCGGATATTCTTAGCTTCGGCCGCCCAAAAAATGATTTCTCCCCCTGACATCTGGGGCGCACCGTTTTGGAGGCTCACCTGTGGGCCTACTAAGTTGGCGCGTAGTTGGCGCGCGCCAAGGGCTTTGTCAACTTAGTCAATATAAACGATTCTATCTTCAGTGACTGTACGATGTCCATCCAACAGCCGTAGTGCTTCTTCAACCTCTGGTCTTCTTGCTCCAGCCGCCCAAAGCAGCGCCGATCGTGCCGCCTGCTCCCGCCTCCCGTGGTCGGTTGTGCTGCCCCGGAGGCCTCACCGCCCCCATACTACTCCCACCGCTGGCTAGGCCATCCCTCCACTCACCCACACCCCCTGTTATTCTGCAGCGACGGCAGCCTCACACCGCAGCCGAACCAGTGAACCCTCGTACTCCTCTCCGCGCGGGCTTCCACTGCTGCGTCTTCCCCGGCTCCGCGTCATCCCCTTCCTAGGCCTCGCCGTCATCCACCGCCCTCATGCTCTCGGTGCGGCGTGGTCAACATGGTCAACGACCAACTTCCATCGGAAGAGTACTGTACGTGGAGAGGCTGACAGCTGGGTCCATGGTGGCCGCAAGGAAGTGCCTCCTTATTACGCGTGAAATAATTATTCCTCCACCTGACAGCAGGGACCCACCGGATGGGCCACCTTATTTTGCGAAAAAAATGTTTCCCCCCTGACTGCTGGGACCCACCAGATGGGCCACCATATTTCGCGAAAAAAATGTTCCCCCCGCTGTCAGCTCGGACCCACCGGAAGTGCCTCCTTATTACGCACAAAAAAATGAATACTCCCCCTGCTAGCTGGGACCCACCTTGGTGGGAGGCTGACTTGTAGGCCTACTAAGTTGACGGGGACGGAGGGCTTTGTCAACTTAGTCAATATGAACGATTCTAGCTCCAGTGACCGTACGATGTCCATCCAATGGCCGTAGTGCTTCTTCAACCTCTGGTCTTCTTGCTCCAGCCGCCCAAAGCAGCGCCGGTCGTGCCGCCTGCTCCTGTCTCCCGTGGCTGGCTGTGCTGCCGTGGAGGCCTCACCGCCCCCTACTATTTCCACCTCTCGCCAGGCCATCCCTCTCCTCACCCACACCCCCTGTTATTCTGCGACGATGGTAGCCTCACACCGCAGTAAACAGTGAACCCTCGTAATCCTCTACGCGTGGGCATCCACTATCGCATCTCCCCCGGCTCCGCGTCATCCCCTTCCTAGGCCTCGCTGTCGTCCACCGCCCTGGTGCTCTTGGCGCGGCGTGGTCAACATGGTCAAGGAACGGCTTCCATCGGACGTGGACTGTACGTGGAGAGGCTGGCAGCTGGGTCCACGGCCGCATCAAGGAAGTGCCTCCTTATTACGTGCAAAATAATTATTCCTCCACCTTACAGCGGGGACCCACCGGACGGGCCACCGTATTTCGTGAAAAAAAACATTTCCCCTAACTGTTGGGACCCACCAGCTACATCTTCGCACGCAAGGAAGTGCGTCCGGGCAAAAAAACGATTCGCCCCCCTGACTGCTGGGACCCACCAGCTACATCTTCGCAGGCAAGGAAGTGCCTGACACTCGGGACCCACCTGGTCGAAGCGTACGTAGCGTTGTCATTTTGGTCGCGAACGTGTACGTACATACTGGTCATTGTAGAGGCGTGCACGTGTCGTACTAGAGGCGTGCACGTAGCATGTACACGTACGTACAGCGGCCAGGGTGCAAGAAATAAAATATGGCCACGTACGTACATACGGGCTGGGTCTCAAACGCCTACTCGCACATACGTACGGCCAGGGCTCGTGTACATGGCTTGGTCGGAACGAAGAAACAGCGTTGTCATCGTGTTCATGGAGAGGCAACGGAATGCGTCGTGTTCATGGGGAGGCAAAGGAATGCGCCATGTTCATCAGGAGGCAATGGAACACGTGAGAGCCAACCGGCTGGGTCGGAACGGAATGCGTCATCGTGTTCATCGAGAGGGCTTGGAAGGAATAGGCGATGGAAACGAGGCCTGGCGTACCGTAGAACGGAGGAAACGGCCTTGTGTTGGACCGACCATGTTCGAAACGGGATCCTGTTCATCGGGAGGGGTCTGGCGTACCGCAAAACGGAGGAAACGGACCTCCTACGGTCGAAACGGGGGTCCTGTTGATCGGGAGGGGTGTGGCATACCGCAAAACGGATGAAACGGACTTGTGTTGGAGCACTACGGTCGAAACGGGGGTCCTGTTCATCAGGAGGGGTGTGGCGTACCGCAAAACGGGACTCCACGGGATACTGTTCATCTCCACCGTCGACCTCCTCCAGCCTCCACGGGCTACCGTCGACCTCCTCCAGCCTCCACGGGCTCCTGTTCATCCAGCCTCCACTGCGCGCTACTCCACCGGCTACTGTTCAACCACCCCTCCACGGGCACCCCTCCACCGTTTACTATTCATCCAGCCCTCCACGGGGTCGTCCTATTTATCCAGCCCTCCACGGGGTCCTGTTCATCTAGCCCCAACCGT